>NC_048218.1:23326487-23603827 GCF_002007445.2 Ailuropoda melanoleuca
ATCAACAGTGACCTTTACCCAAATATCTGCTTGGACAAGTCACCAGCATGCCTCGGGGCAGGAATGTGTGAATAAGGGATTGGAGACACATCAGAAAAGTCTCTCCCAGGCATTTCTCTCCTGTGAGATTGTATTAATTGGGACTGTTTGGAAAACCTAATACAGACATGAGAAAACAAAACAGAATATGTGGCCTAAGATGACTGCCAACTACAGGGATAGTATCAACTTCAGATTCAACATCAGAAGAGGTATTGTATTAATAACAAAAGGACTCAGTTTCTCTGTCTCTTTACTCTGCATTTTTTTCCCCTATTGGCTGCTCTTGTAGGTTCTATATGGTGTTTCCATTAGCTGCTTTCATTAGCCTCAGTTCTATTGTCACACCTGGAAGAAGAGGACAACCACTTTGTAAAATCCTAACCACATCTCATTACATCTCTTTGGCTCTGCCTGGGTCACTTGGGTATCCTTAAACCAATCTCCAAAGCAAGGAAATACAATGTAGTAACTAGCCACTTATGAGCACACATTCATTTAATCAGCTTAGTTTTTTGTTTTAAGCTTTTATTTATTTATTTGAGAGAGAGAGAGGGCAAGAGCAGGGGAAGGGGGAGGGGCAGAGGAAGAGAGAGAAGCAGAATCCCCTTAAGCAAGGAGCCCAAAGCGGGGCTCAATCCCAGGACCTGAGATCATGACATGAGCTGAAGTTAGATACTTAACTGACTGGGTCACCCAGGCATCCCTCATCAACTACAGTCTTGAGAGGCATAGTGGCTCCCCAAAGTGCATTGTAATACTATTATTACTATTATTTAAAATGGAGTAATAAATTGCCATCACTTGAATCTCTATTTTTAACCACTAAGGGAGCATAAGTTTTTAATGAAAATATGAAGAGGAAGTTAATTTATTTTCACCCATGATGAAGAGTTGGAATGTGCTATATTTTTACAAGCTGACTATTCTGGTGAGGATCAGACCCTCTTAAAACTTTCAGGTCTCAGGGCAAGAGCATAGAAGCTCATGGAATTGGGTGTACATAATCAAAATTAATAAGTCAATCTAATGAAATGTTAAATAATAACATTTTTATCCTACCACCCTAAAAATATTTGTTTATAATGAAAAAAACCAGAAAAATATATTTAAATAAATGGACTTTCTATTACTAAAAGTAATAAAGATGACTTAGTTATTTTTATTGCAAATAGCAAACCATTCTGTTGATGGGCCTTAATATTCAAATGTACAATAAATNAAAGACATGCATATGTTATGTTATATTTAATCTATTACATTTATTTATATTGCTTTCCATTGGACAAAGCTATTATTAGTGTGTATTAATAAAATTTTCATGTAAGTCCTATTCTATTAAAAGTAATGAATTAAAGAATTACAAAATAAAATGTTATACAAAATTTGAATGCATTTTTATCAAAGTAAAAACTATAATAAATGTAAAGAATAAAAAATGATTTTAACAGAATCATTTTCTTGTAAAACTTTCATAAATAAAAATTTAAATTAAAGGTTAAATAATTATAATGAAGGCATATCAAAATACTAAATCAAATTTAAATAAAGCTTAATGAGTTAATTGATATTATATATTTTCTAAAACATAACTATTGTAATATTTTTAACATTTAATGTCTATTTGGTTGCTAATGTAAAGAATTAGTAGTACGTCTTATGTGTTATTTCTAGAACTTTGTATATAATTTTGAATAATATGCATTTTACCATATTGAAAATGCTCCTCACCTGTGTGTGTAGCTCTTAACGATTGTTGCTCTAATTCATAAGTTTCTCCAGCTGAGTCCAACTTTGGTACTTAGAGTATCTTTTAAAATCTAATATATGCAAAACTGTGACAAATTCATAAAATACTAGCATTTTAATGCTATGTCAGAAGTTGTTCATACGGTTGACATACTTTCATGTGAAATGTTTACACAAGCGACCCCTCACGTGTTCCCTTTGACAGAAGCATGATTGGTACTCTGAATCTCAGCCCTCAATGCTTACTGAATTTGTCCAGTAATCGCTCTTAACTCTANGCAGAAGAGCCTGATGTGGGGCTCGATCCCATAACGCCAGGATCACGCCCTGAGCCGAAGGCAGATGCTCAACCGCTGTGCCACCCAGGTGCCCCTGTCCAGTAATCACTCTTAACTCTAATTCAGTACTGCTTACATTCAGCTCTGCATTTCATGTTTTACTCAGATCAGTGTTTATAACAGATGCTTTTTAAAGTGCCAATGCGGTTTTCAGCTGCAATCACTGAGTCAGGGTTTAAATCCAACATCTGGCACTATATGTCAGCACCTGAGGTAAATAACACTCTTAGCGATGTACTTGTCTGGCCCAATAAACGTGTTCATTTGAAACTGTCATTGGTAGATGCCATGATTTATTATAGCTTGTGGTTCTTCAAGATATCCTACCAGCCACGGTTCAATAGAGTATTTAGACTAAAAGCAGTGCTATTTTTTCCAGCACAGTATTCTCTGTTATCCAGGTACTGGATAGGAAGACTGAAGAACAGGACTTGAGTAATGAAATGGAGAATGTTCTAAGAACGGTAATCATTTAGTGGCCCCGAGAAATAAAACAGCAGTCAAGTAAGACAGCCAATGGCTGCTTCCTTTGCACCTGAACGTTGCGTTTCCTTGTTTTAATGCAGATCGAATCACTAGAGTTTACCTAACTACCAGGATTATTAAATCAGCAATATTCATTCATGTGAAATATACATCTTTGAGTTTTTATGAAAAATGATTACCAGAAACAACGAATAAGAAAATGACTACTTTCAGCCATATGATTCACAGCACAGAATGCATTAAAATAGATCAAAATATTAGGAGAAATAAAATACTTCCCTTCATCATATCTAAATTGAAATAAGTTAATAAAGCTAATCATTAACAGGATATAGACATCCTTTTTTGCTTTTGAAAGTGTACTATATTTAAGGTACTTACAAATGATATGCGATATTTTATTGTGTTATAAGGAAGGAGTAAAGATACGAAAATATTTTTTACTAGATCAATATGTTAAATGATGAAAATGTGCCTTTAATAGTATAGACTGTTACAACTCCCACACTTTCATTGGTGATTTTTCTTAATACCATAATTTCTTTGCTACTATAAAAACAAAACACTTATTTATTCACCTTATTACTTCTTGATTTATAGACACCTTTGACAAATCTACTTGAGATATTGAATGTTCTTCTTGGTTAAGTATTTTCTAGTACAGTGTATCCTAGAAAAAGCAATCTGTCTATGGTACTGTGATGACTAGGGTTCTCAGGTTTGCCAATGGTTCTCAGGTTTGCCAATCTGTCTATGGTACTGTGATGACTAGGTTCTCAGGTTCTCCTCATAAATATGTTTTGTGTAAAAATATATTTTAGGTTACAATAAGTGATGGACGTAAAATTCAGATATGAGTATTGAATTGACAAAATTTGTTCTAGCAAGTTCATAAAATTGCTAATAAGTACCATGACTTTGTGAAATGCTCAATGAAAAACAAAATGTGTTTTTTTTTAAATTTCTACATAGCATAATACGTATACCAAATGAGTAGAAGTTTGGCATGATGGCATAAAAGTATTAGGTAACATGTATAATATAGGTTCATGTTATATTGATTATCAATGGACAGCCAAATATTCCTGTTTTATATACCATATGAACAACCACAAAGCAAGTCACAGGCTTACCCAGCAACTGTTTCCATCAGATATATTAACCAGGTTTAATTATGGCTGATTTACTTCATTTTATACATATTTCAACGAACGTGAGTGGTGTGTGTGCATATGGGCGTGCTGGGAGTATGAGTGAGTGCAAGCAAATGTGTATCTGTGTCTATTTTGAGATACTTACAAGNAACCGGAAGACTGATTTTATCAGTGCTTGCTTTAATTGTAAAATAATATTTTTACTACTCCCTGGTCTCAATTCCTCACATTTAAATCATTTTTATAGTCTTGATAAGCATCACAGAAAAAGCATTACATTAATCAATGATTATCCATTAAAAGTCACTAAAGTATATAGTCGGCTATATTTTGTTGGAAAGGATTCCCTCAAATTTTGAATGCAGAGAGATGCTACAAGATTATCTGAAGTGCCAAAGAGTCTTTTAAATGTATTGAGTGATTTTAATGCCAGAAGTCAGTAAAGGAAAATAAGGAGTTGCTTAAAATCTTTTGTTACTCCATGATCCTATATAAATCCATCCTTGTGCAAAGCCATGCATTCCTCAGGGAGCAATGCATTCAAAACGAACCTTTGGGTTTCAAAACAACCTGTTATAAACTGTGCAGATTTAAACACCAAAATGTTAAACTTCAATTGCTGAGACTAATGCTCCCTGTATAATCAAATTTATGAACAACAGATCATGATGAATTACCTTAAAAAATCAATAAAAGTATTTTTAGGTTATCTAGCTAAAGGCAAGTGGTCAACAAGTACAGAAAGCATAAATCATTTCTGGGTAGCTATTTAAAACATATGCCTTCTATGAGTTACAAGGACTAAAACTTTTTAAAATATATCCTAAATTTATAGAAATAATATTTATGAAGCTATAATGTTGTTTTTTCTTTTAACTTATGTTTAATAGTAAAACTGCTAAGGAACCNTCAATAAAAGTATTTTTAGGTTATCTAGCTAAAGGCAAGTGGTCAACAAGTACAGAAAACATAAATCATTTCTGGGTAGCTATTTAAAACATATGCCTTCTATGAGTTACAAGGACTAAAACTTTTTAAAATATATCCTAAAATTTTAGAAATAATATTTATGAAGCTATAATGTTGTTTTTTCTTTTAACTTATGTTTAATAGTAAATGCTAAGGAACCATTTGAAGTTAACGATATAATAACATATAGTAGCTTTGGAGACCTCCAGAATGTACCTACTTGTAAAGAATCTTCTGCAAGAGACCTTTGAACATATTGGATGTTTAGTGATGCTAAATCTGTGTTACTTGTTAAAGGAGGGGAAATGCAGGTGATAAAATTATATTACCAACAATATTAAAAATTACGAATTATTCATTAGCTTATTATTTGTTAGATTCTACACAACATTTTACCGAAAGAGTTATGATCATTTTATATAGTTTCTGATCATTTTTATCAATCTAATTTTATACTGTTGTTTCTCTTAGAGTTAGACTATTCTGAGATAGGACTACATGGTCTGTAGTCTTACAGAATAAAACCCACTGAATCATTTTCCCAGTACTCTAAGGAGGGTGTTTTTTCCTTACATAGTTTCATGTCAAGGTTTCCTTAAAGTCACTGTTTCTTAGGAGGCCTACAGAGCTGGGGGACAGTTGATATAACCACTGCATAGTCTTTTGTAAGGTCTCTCAATGAAGGCAAAGATGAGACACCAGGCACATCTATGGAAGCAGAGTCGGAAAGCAGATCAAACATACATAATACTCGAGAAAGTAGAGACCTGCATAGATTGGAATCAACAACTAAAAACATTGGTCATTAGATGGAGGACACGGCTCTCCATGTTTGTATAAAGTCATGGCTCATGGCTATTTGTGGAAGCCTGTTTTCATTTGAATGTCATCCCCATATTTGTGGCCTCACTTCCCAAGGTAGATGACAGTAACCTACGGCAGTCCCCTCCCACCTCGCATTTAGGTTTTAGTCATGTAATCTAAGTGCTTCATTCAGAGGCACCCACTAAAAACTCCAACTCAGCAGAGAAAAAGTTGAAGAACCCACTGCTGCTTGCACTTTAATCTTAGGGGGGACAGGTAAATCCTCAAGACTGGTAGTGGCAGAAGCCCTAGACACAGAACACCGGACTTGGTGCCCATAGTGAATCAACAATGAGAAAGAAAGTACACATAGACAATCCTCCAAGGCCAGTGGCTTGCACTTTCTAAAAATTCTATAAACTACCTAATATCTCTTAATTGTTTTTTGAATAAAACTAGGTAAACGCAATTGTATTTCTTAAAGAATATAGACTGAGATAATATGAGGCCATTTAATATAAAGATACATATTTTAGGAAAATATTTTTATCTTTCCTTACAAAAAGAATGGATAAAAATGTGTTAGGGTGAGAATAGGTTGATAAGATGAGAATGAAACTAACAATGATATGGACTCATTTCAGAGCATTTGAAGCAAGTTTTGGATTCCTTATATCTACCCTAATTACAACAGAAAATAACTCGGAATTGGAGGTCTGAGTGAAACTAGGTGGAGTTGCAGATGCCCCACATTCAATGATGAAAGTGATCCAACATCCCAAAAGAAGCAGAGTGGGCCATTCTGCAGTTTAGTGTCAAAACTCTGAATACTTCACTGTTGATTCTTTAATGCAATTTTGTTTGCTTATTTCAAATTCCCACAGTTTATTTGTTGCCTCACAGTGGAAAGTTGGAGAAAAAACAAGTAAAGTCCAAGTATATGTGTTGGGGACCAAGAAAAAGAAAAAAGAAAGAAAATAGTTCTCCAAATACTTATTTTAGAAGATTTTCAAGTTTTTGTTATTTGATTTCTCTTAACCTATAATGAAATTTAAACTGTAATGAAAAGATACTTTTTCTTTTTTTACAGCCGTAGTTTCTTAATTCTATAGTGCACATTTTTTCACATTTAGCATTTCTGAAATCAGTATACTGTAGATCAATGAGTGCATAATATCTGTTATTATGTCCATGAGTCTTCTTCATGTCTTAAAAAACGAGAAAATGGGGTTGCTTGGATGGCTCAGTCAATTAAGCATCTGCCTTCAGCTCAGGTCATGGTCCCAGGCTCCCTGATCAGTGGGCAGTCTGCTTCTTCCTCTGTCTCCCCACTCCTGGCTTGTGCTCTCTCTCTCACACACTCTCTTTCTCTCAAATAAATAAATAAATCTTTTTTAAAAAAAAGATCCTTCAAAAAAACCCAAGAAGATACCAATTTGGCGGCTAATCTGTTTTATTAATGTTGACGAGTGAATGATAGAATACTTAGATGGCATTCATAATCATGTTATAAGATGGCAGCATTGATTGTCAATACTGACATACACAAAAATAAAAATCCCCAAGTGTGATTTGTGGTGTTTTCAACACCCCTGCAGGTTAAAAATGGTGTCTGCACTTACTATAATATATTCACAGGGCAGGAAGCTATTCACTATTTTGGTTCTGCAAGGTGCTTTGCCTGAGATCTTTATTCAAAAAGAACAGACCTATTCTATATTTGCTATGTTGTCTTTTATACCCTTTCTTTTCAATTCTTCTTTCCTTCGCCACAATAATAAAGACATTTTAAAAGCCTGTATTCACTTAAAATTAATTTTAAAAAACCTTCAATTTACTTTTTAGTAAATTGTTTGGATGCCAGGGTCTAAACACAGTTTACCAGGAAGGAATTGGTTTCGGGGTGGTGTGTTTGGCTAGATTTGGAATATAAATAGTATTTCTATTTATTTTATTTTTTTTAATTGTTACTAAACATGACACATTTAAAATTGTAGAGAAATAAAATCTCTTTAATTAATAATATAATTTTAGGCCCAAAATGTTAATGTGCAGTGATTCATTTAAGCATTACATCTGTGTTTTCCTCCCCATAAGTGAATTCATTAATTTAATCTTATTAATTCAATTCATATTTATGCTCTGCATTTGCTCTTTATATTTCATTATTTTCACATTGTTCTTAATAAAATGTAATGATATGGAATACTGAATTTAGTCTTACTATGTTAAGTTTAGTTAATGTAAACAAAAACACTTAGTTTTCAGTCCCATAGGTTACTGTAGATGAAAGTTGTTTATCAGTGTTATCAAAAGAGGAACCCTGATGCCTATACCTGCCAGAGGCAGATCACCTTCTCAGTGATACACCTTGTATTAGTTTTCTAGGATCACTATAACAAAGTGCCACAAACTAAGTAGCTTAAATATCTATTGTCTCACAAATCAATGTGTCAGTAGGAACATGCTCCTTCTAAAGGTAGAGGAGAATCTGTTCTGGATCTCTCTCCTAGCTTCTAGTGGTTTGCAGACAATCTTTGGTGTTTCTTGGCTTGTAACATGACCCTAATTGCTACTTTTGTGTTCATGTGATGTTCTCCTTGTGTGCATTTTGTTTATGACACCAGTCTTTGGATGAAGGCCCACACTAATAACTTCATCTTAACTAATTGCATGAGCAAAGACCCTATTTTCAAATAAGGTCACATTCAGAGGTACTTGGAATTCAGACTTCAATTTATGAATTTTGGGAGGACACATTTCAATCCATAACACATCTCCAGAAAGTAGGCTATGGCTCTTTATTTATTATAATAAATTCAAAGTCACTTTCTCTCCTAGCATCCTTAGAATTGTTTTCGTTTATAAAATGTAGAAGTTTTAACCACCTAATGACGAAGACCTCAAAATCATTAAGAAAACAAAAACTTCGTAATAAAAATTATTCCTAGTGATATAAATTATTTAATGTTGTTTTTAGGCCTGTTTTCTGTGCCCTAGAGGTGGCATCTGGGAGCAGTGAGAAAGCCATGACTTTAGGAACGGCCAAAATTATTGAGGAGAAACAATTTTAAAAATTATCTATATATGTCAAAGTACAGCTATTAGATTTGTTAGAAAATAATCTTATTGTTGAAAATTCTTGTCACTCTTGGGGGTACCTGGGTGGCTCAATTGGTTGAGTGTCTGACTCTTAATCTCAGCTCAGGTCCTGATCTTAGGGTCATGATTCAAGCCCTGCATTGGGCTCCATGTTGGGCATAGAGCCTAATTTAAAAAAAAAAAGAATCTTGTCACTCTCAGGACAAGTTTTAGGTGTTTCTGATTACTTTTCATTCTCAGACAACACTCCTTTTGTCCTACATCATCTGAAAATTAAAACTTAATTATGTTCTCTACTTGAAAGAAAAACAAATAAACCTCCAATTAAAAGATTACATTCTGAAAAAAAATGATTCCATTTTGTATATTTTTGTTGTCTTTTTCATAATGAAGCTTTATCAAACAAGGGTTATATTATTTTTTTTAAGTTCAAACAACATATCACAATTTTAGTACTCTTTTTAAAAATGTTTTTTACAATGAATTACTATATTGGCTTTTATAAAATGCAGAAACAGTAGTCTAGGTCTCTCATAGAGGATATGTTTTCTTCTCAAGAAATTTTGTCCTGAAAACACTTCTGTGGGGCACCTAAATGACCCCTACTCGTGTTATATAGATTGAAAAGGTCATGCTCAAGCATCTCTTTCATTACACAGCCCATTAATCAGGAAATCGCTGCCTAGTTCTGCTTGAAGGCTTTTGATGTTAGAACCTTTTTTGTGGTTAGAAACTTCTGTGTGTGTGTGTGTGTGTGTGTGTTTTCTTTTTTTCTCATAGTCTCTTCAATTCTTCATGGCCCAACAAAATTACTCGTGTCTTTTTTGGGTGTAATTGTTGACAGAATTGTGTTGCTGACTTATTATGTTCAATAAACTCTGGAGTTTGATCCCTGCCTGTGTATATGAATCCATATTTATCTCTGCCATACCCATGTGTCTTCTGAAGATAATAGCCATCAAGGGTAAAACCATTGAGCAACTAGCACATCACCTGATCAGAAACTTATTTGGTTCTGAATATAGTACCCAATATACTGGGGAAAATGATTGATACTTTACTCCACTGGGTCAAATTATTTGCTTTATCCTGAAGTAAAATTTATTTTTACCTTAAGCCACTCTTCCACTCTTTCAATAATTTGCTCACTTTCTTTTCCTCTTCTATGAGTCAAGATAAGACCTTGGATGTTAAGCCAATCACCTTTGTAATGTAATGGGGACATAAAACTATGTGAAAGAGGAAATTATTATTTACTTTTATACATATAAGACTGTTGTAAGAAATATAAAGAAGACACAAATCCCACTCTTAAGGCATTTCAAGTGAAAACATCTCTGAGTGTTAATTCTTTGTCTTAATTCTTGCATTTAATTCTCATCAGTCTGATGCTTTATCATTAGCTTAACTGATGTGTCTATAATGCTACAAATAAATTCTATTCATAAAATGATTTCACCCCTCAAGAAGCTTAATTGTATTTATCATATTAATTGTATTATTCCTTAGGTTGAAAAAAGACTATAAATTACAAAATCATTGTATGCATTCCCAATATATTAAAAAGTCTATATAAAACCTAATAAAATGCACGTAATTCCATTTTACTTGGTACTGGCTTACATAATGTTATGATTTCCAAAATAAAAGGTTAGTAAAGGGATGTTATTCAGATAGGTGGAAACTTATTCTAGTCACTTTCTTAATAACCTATGTTATTTTAAAAAACTATGTTCTCTCATGCTTTGGAATATGATATTTTTTTAAAGATTTATTTATTTATTTATTCGACAGAGATAGAGACAGCCAGCGAGAGAGGGAACACAAGCAGAGGGAGTGGGAGAGGAAGAAGCAGGCTCATAGCAGAGGAGCCTGATGTGGGGCTCGATCCCAGAACGTCGGGATCACACCCTGAGCCGAAGGCAGACGCTTAACCGCTGTGCCACCCAGGCGCCCCTGGAATATGATATTTAAGGGACTTTTCTTTGGCATCACTTACTAAATCTATATCTGTTATCTGTCATGTTTCTGTTTTATACCATGAAAATTTCTGAAAACACATAAGATCTTTTATAGTTCAAGATTATTGTGTGTAAATATCAAATATGGTGTGGTCGCAAAGTAAAATACTGACTCAAACTTAGCATAAATATGATAGATATGTACATACACATATACATATATATTCAATTAGGATATAAGATTAAGACTTGATGGAAGATGTCAAGGCATAAACTTCATTATCAGTAAAATACATCTGCATTTGTCCAGCATGTTGCTAGACCTCAGCACCATGGAGAGTCGTCCTGTGGCTCTGGGGCTCATACTTCTAAGCTGGGTGTTGCCCAAACTTCTGAAGGGGTGTGGTAAGGCTATTATTGGAAGGAACAAGTTTAGCTAGAGATGAAAACTAGCTGCTACTGCCAATGAAGAGTGCTACTGGGGAGTCACTGACAAAAAACAGCAGGCAAAGAAGGAGCAAGTTCTTGCCCCTCTTCCTGATTTCCAATCTCCCTCTATTGTCCTCTATTAGTGTAATGTAATAAGAAGCCAGCTGGCAAATAAGAAAGGTAGTTTGCAGATTCCCATCCCCAGCACCACAAAGCAGGACATAGATCATTGGGTTTAGAGTTGAAAGAAAATAGTTTAACAACTGGCAGCCTAATAATAACCCAAGAGCTTTATTGATGCAGCAGTCACTGATGCCTTCTGTCTTTGTCCACGGGCTTGCTCTTGTCACGCTTGTCAATATCCCGCTGGCTGTAATGCAAGAACAGTGTGCTTTGGGTCCTGGCCATAGGTCTCTGTTCATTCCCCCCATTTCCTCTCTGGCAGTTTCCTTGGCTAAGACTCTAACTCCTGATGCAACTCCAACTCTGGAGCTTGAGGCAATTTTTGTAAGAGGCCAATTTTTGCCAAATTAATCTTTAAAATTGATGGCATTTCATTTGTAACAACATGGGTAGAGCTAGAGAGTATAATGTTAAATGAAATAAGTCAGTCAGAGAAAGACAAATACCATATGACCTCACTCGTATGGGGAGTTTAAGAAACAAAACAAATGAAAAAAAGAGAAAAATATGAGAAAGAGACAAATCAAGAAACCGACTCTTAACAACAGAGAACAAACTGATGGTTACCAGAGGTAAAATGGGTGGGGGGATGGCTGAAATAAGTGATGGGGATTAAAGAGTACACTTATCATGATGAAAAAACAAAATAAAATAAAATTTTAAAAAAGCAAAAAAGAGAAGGGGGGACTGGAATACTATGGTCCAGTTATTTTACTAGAAATATACTTAGATCCATATACCACACTCACAGGTAGTTTAGAGAGTTAAATGTAAAATGTAAAAGAGCAACAAACTGGAAAAAATTATAATCTAGTGTGTATTTTGTTTTCCATAAGATACAGGCTTTTTAAACTTTGAGGTAAAGAAAAAATCATAAAAAGAAAATTTTCATATGTTGCATTATGTATAAAGCAAAACTTACCAATATAAGAACACCATAAACACAAATATAAGGCAGAACATCAGCTGTGGAAAATGTTCTTAACATATAAGGAGTAAGAATAAATAGATGCGTAACCAATAGAAAACTGGGCAAAAACGTGGCAAAGCAAAAAAGGAAAAAGAAAGATAGGTGACCGATAAAGATGAAAATGTTTTCCTCATTACTAATCAAAACAATTCAAATCAATGTAATAGGAAGATAACATTTTTACTTAATTTTGCAAAGATTTAAAAAATGATAATGGCATTGTTGGTAAGGGTGAGGTGAAGCAAGCCCTGGTAAGCTTCTCGTCAGGATATAAATTGTTTCAGGCTTCTGGAGGGCAATATTAGTGATCTGTATCAAAAGTTTTAAATATATTTTCCCATTTCTACTTAATAAATCTATTTTTAGCAAATCATTTGAAATAAATAATCAAATATATATATTTAGGTTATACATATATATTGCTATATGAATTGCTTACTATAGTATCATTTTAAAAACTTCTTATGAAATATTAAAAGATACGAAAAACATGAAGATTAGAGTAGTGAACACCCATGTGCCCAGCATCTGTTTTTTGATATATCGATAAAGAAGAAAATCATTATCAATAAGGTTGAAAATAAATACATAATAAATAAATAAAATTGATGGCATTTTGGTTAAAATTCAACTAAGTGTATTTTTGAGTGGAAAATTCTAGCTGGACAAATAAAATATAAATAAAAACATTTTGCAGAAATGAGGAGGAATTCTGATGCTAAATCATTTTATGAGGTAACAATCCTGCTTTAAATTGGCCTAGAAATAGACAAATTAATAAGTGAAGGAAATTACAGGGACCCAAAAGGTAGGAACCACTTCAGTGTCACAATGAGGATGGTGCAGATTTGTGGTTTGTTTTTATATTTAATAACATTTCCTCCTTTAAATAAATTGGACTTATGAAGGATCAAAATGAGAAAGTTTTGGTTCAAATTCTGTATCCAGTGGTTATCAATTATTAATTGTTTGCCTTTGTGGAAATTCATATAACTACTCAAAGGCTGAGTTTTCTCATATAAATTTGGGAATTGTAACAGTAACGAAGTTGTTTGGAGGATAGATGCATTTTTACATGTTATGAGACATTTGGCATATGATATAACATGAATCAGTCCTCACAGACTGTGAAGATTGTTTTAAAAAAATCCCAAACTGACTATATATACAAAGGGAATCTGTTAGGTTAAGTAAATAAAAAGTAAATAGGGTGCCTAGACTGGGGCGCCTGTGTGGCTCAGTTGGTTAAGCCTCCAACTGTTGATTTCAGCGCAGGTCATAATCTCAGGGTTATGAGATTAAGTCCCATGTCAGACTCAGCAGGGAGTCTGCTGAAGATTCTCTCTCTCTCTCTCTCTCTCTACCTCTGCCTCCGCCAGTGCAAGTGCGTGGTGCTCTCTCTCAAATAAATAAATTAATTAATTAAAAAAAAGATTGCCTAGACTTTAGTTAAATTTAGTTAGAAATTAGAGCTTTTTCTCCGTGGTTTTCTCAGCCCCCCATTCTTTGACTTTTTTCCCTTGGTTTAGCACAACTTTTGCAACGGTCCTGGGCTCTCATATGTACCCACTATCAAACAGAACAAAAAGACATCTTCCCCAAACAAAAAATAAAAGTCTTGGGGTAGTCACTGATTTAGTCATCCTAACTCACAAGCACAGATATGAACGAATACATGCAAATAAGACACTACCAGAGCTGATTGGCTGAAAATCTCAGAGGAAGTATGCATTTTAAGTTACCTTGTATCAAGATTCTAGCTTTATTTATATGCAGTCTTTTTGGCTACATCTTGCTTTTTTAGCCTTTCTATTTCTTAGGCGGTTTCCTTTAAGTTAGTGATACAGCTACCAGTGGCTCACACTCCATATTCTTATACCACAACTTTTAAAGGAGCGAGAACTGAGGGATGCCTGGGCGGCTCAGTTGATTAAGTGTCTGACTCTCAGTTTCTGCTCAGGTCATGATCTCCGGGTCCTGGGTTTGGACCCTGAGTCAGGCTCTGCACTTGGTACAAGTCTGCTGGAGATTATCTCCCTCTCCCTCTGCTTCTCCCCTGTTCGTGCTCTCTCTCTCAAATAAATAAATAAAATCTTAAAAAGAAAAATAAAGGAGAGAGAGCTGATTTTTTACAACTATGTTGAAGGGCCAGGATTTCGTTCTTATTTAACAAACTTATTTCATCTGAAATCATTTCACGGCAATGGAGACAATAGAATGTTTCTGATTGGCTTGGGCCAATCAAGGACTAATTACGGATTTGAGGGTGGAATCAAATGAGTAAAGCTTAGGCTATATAATTATGTAATTGCTGCACTATATTAAATATGTTTAAATTCTAAACTATTGATATTGGGAATAGCAGTAACTGAAAATGCTTGCTGAGAAGGTTATTCAATGCCTGTCTTTTTTTAATACTAAAAGACTGCTTTATGATTTCAGTGTATCACACTTTCCTGGATTTGTTTTAATGTTATAAATAATGAAGTAACATCCTAGTTCCCCGTTAGTCTGCCTGGAGAAGTGTAACGGCCACATAAATTTATTTATAAACTGTAAAGTATATATGATATTTGATTAGAAAATCCAATTGTAACAGTACCTGCGTGAAGGCATACATTCTTAAGATTCTTAAGCTACATGTTGTCTACCCTTTAATGGTAAATTTTGATGTATCCAGAGAGAAAAATAAAATAGAATGAGGACTAATCAGGATATGTGATGTGCCAAACTCCACATAAAATTGTAGCAATTAAGATTCTAAAGGTAATGTAAAAGCAAAAGAGGGAATGCTTCCTTAAGGCACAGCTTCCCCTAAAGCAGCGTGAATCTATTTGCACTTTGCAAAATATTTGCATGTGATATTGTGTAGACCGTTATTAAAATGGGAATATTTTTTCCTGTATGATCTCCTTTCATGCTTACAAAGGCTAATGCATGTGCAGCCGGTAATATGTTGCTTAGATGTTGCCAAATGTTTTAGCTTGCTTTTATCACTTACCTCTTTGTGCTTTTCTCATTAGATTTAACTTACTATTGAAGAAACAAGGGAAATGTGGTGGCATATGGCACGCAGTAGATGTAGAAAATATTCTGTTTCTCTGCTTCCAAGAGCAGTGATATGCACTATATTTATCTGCTTAGATTGAAGTCCCAACCTCCCTTAATGTTACAGCATATGAACTATTTGGTGTCAATTCATTTCTGTCTCTACTCCCAAATCACATGAATGGCTTCTCTATCTTATTTTTATTTTTCTATTTTTTTAGGTACTGACAGTTTTACAGTAAACACTTTTACTATTGAGAGCTTGTCACAGACAAGTACAAAACATTAGAAAACTTAGCCATGCACAGAAATCACAGAAACTGTGTTTGCACCTTACATAAAAAAGACAAATGAAAATTTCAATAAGATGTAAAAATATGTTTATACATTGAGGCTACTTTGGGATAAAAAGCTGATAGTAAGAAAGTCAAAATCATAGGCCACAGCAAATACTTGTAGTGTATGTACATACTCTTATTCTTGTTCCAATGTTAGTTTTGTGAAATTCCCATAATGAATGTCTTCTCACTTGATTAAGTAATTTCAAAAGCGTATACGGGTATATATACCCTTTCTTAAAAGTGTCTTTTGGAAATATAACATTGAACCTCAGCTATCTATAACATAACAATATAAAATTGACACAATTAATTCTTCCCTTGGAGATCCAAATATGTGAAATCATGACACAAAAGCATTTATCCACAATATAATTGAACTTATATAATCAAGAAGTTGGCCACATTGATGCATGTTATGAACCACAACTGGAAGAAAAATGATAATGTTAATCAATAGAACTGGAGATGTCCCCTTTAGCACACACATTTACTCATTCTTTGAAGACAGATAAATATGTACTGGTTACTTCTTATGCACAGGTAGTAATATATTTGCATCCTAGAGGAACTAAATGTCTACTGTAAAGGAAAGACATGCGTGAAGATAACGTACGGTACAAGCAATAGAGGCAACAGAAAATGCATGGACAAAAAGCTCAGGTCACAGAAGATAACAACTATTATAGTGACAGATAGCAGGACTTCAAAGAAGAGGTAATAGTCAATATTCATGTTTATTTAGCTGCTTTTATTTAGTGTAGGATTAAATGGATTTTTTGTCTAATATTAGTCGCTTGCTCTATTCATTTTGCAAAGCAGATACTGTCTCTTAAGCTATAATAGTGATAAAGCAACCATTGAATTATCACTGAGTTATCATGTATACTCTATTTTGCAGGGGTCTAAGTGGAAAAGCCTCCATCTTCTCTGAGTCTTTGAAAAATAAATGAGTGGGAAGAATGTGATGAAGGGGGAATAAGTCTGTGGCTCCACTTATTACCATTTACTAAGATAGGTATTGGTGCATGGTGCTCTTCTCCTAGAGATATACGTTGTGAAATTTTCACTACAAGGAGGCTAATTAACATATCCATCACTATCCAACATCATCATATTGTCATTTTTTCTTTTCTTTTTTTTCTTTCTCCTTCCCTTTTTCCTCTCTCCCGCTCTCTGTCTTTTTCTCTTCTTTCTTTCTTTCTTTCTTTCTTTCTTTCTTTCTTTCTTTCTCTTTCTTTCTTTCTTTTTCTTTCTTTCTTCTCTTTCTTTTCTTTCTTCCTTCCTTTCTTCCTTCCTTCCTATCTTCCTTCCTTCTTTCCTTTTTTCTTTCCTTCCTTTCCCCCCTTCTTTCTTTCATATAGTCCTGCAGTAATAGTATTTGTGCTAAATGAGGAAGAGTAGTTTGGAGTTGGTTGTGGTCTTCAGCTGGTTGAAACCTATTTCAACTTCATAAAGACTGTTTTGTTGCTGTTGTTTTACCATTAATAAGATGATTATGCTTTGAGATGGATATTGAAGATGGTGTCCTGAAAATTTTACTGAGGAGAGTTTACAGTAACTAAATTTTAATATCTACTTAATAACCATCACTGATCTATGTGAGAAAAAAATGTATGTACTAGACAAGTTCACAAGCCAATGGCATAAAGGATTTTACAAAAATACAAAAGTGAGTGCATCTTTCACTCTACTAATTAATGTATAGAAAGCATTATATAACGAGTCTTCTTTATTCTGCACAGACCACGTTATACAGGCATACCTTGGAGATATTGCAGTTGCAGCCCCAGACCACCACAATTAAGTGGATATCACAATAAAGGAGGTCAAATTTTTTTGTTCGTTTCTCAGTGCATAAAAAGGTTACATTTACACTATATTGTAGTCTATGAAGTGTGCAGCATTATGTCTAAAAAATATATATACCTTAATTTAAAAACACTGTACAGTGAAAAATGCTAACCATCATCTGAGCTTTTAGGGAGTCATAATCTTTTTGCTGGTAGTGGGTATTGCCTTAGTGTTGAAGACTGCTGACTGATCAGAGTGGTGGTTGCTGAAGGCTGGGTGGCTGTGGCAATTTCTTCAAATAAGACAACAGTGAAGTTTCCCACATCCACCTACTCCTCCTTTCACTTGATACTTAGAGGATATCAGAAGGTTATTGACCTAGTTTCAATATTGTTGTGTGTCAGGAAATAGAGAGGCTTGAGGAGAGGGAGAGAGATGGGGGAACAGCCCATTTATTGAACGGTCAGAACACACACAACATTTATTAAGCTCAACATCTCATATTGGTGTGGTTAATGGTGTCCCAGAACAATTACAATTGTAACATCAAATATCACTGATCACAGATCACCATAACAAATGTAATAACAAAAAAGTTTGAAATATTGTGATAATTACCAAAACATGACACTGAGACATGAAGTGAGCAAATGCTACCAGACAAATGGTGCTGATAGATTTGCTTGACGCAGGATTGCTACAAACTTTCAGTTGATAAAACCCACAATATCCATGAAGCAAAATAAAGTGAGGTATTCCTATACCTGTGAGTTTTGGACACATCTTGTCATTTATAATATCCCATGGATGATGAGTAAGACAACTAGAAGAATTAAAATAATGTTACAAAAGAAATAAAAATATTTACAAAAAAAGAAAGGACAAAAGATATATAATGAAAAGGCAAAGACCTAGAGTAACACAGTAATATTGAGGGAAAAAAAAACAAAATTGGATGACCGACAATACTCAACTTTAGGACTTATTGTAAAACTATTGTAACCAAAACAGTATGATATTGATAAAAGAATAGACAAATAGTTCAATGGAACAGAATAGAGAACACAAACATAAACTAACACAAATGAAAACAACTGATCTTTGGTAAAAGAACAAAGGCAATTTAATAAAGAAAGGATAGTGTTTTCAACAAATGGTTCAGGAAGAAGTGGGCAGACACATGCAAAAAAAAAAAAAAACTAAACACAAACCTTACAATTTTCACAAAAATTACTCAAAATTGGTCATAGACCTAAATGTAAAATGAAATCCTATAAAACTCCTGAATATAACAAAAGAAAATCTAGATGACCTTGGGTTTGGAGATGGCAAAATATGCAAAGAACCCTTAAAATTCAACAACAATAAATACAAACAGCCCAATCAAAAACGTTGAAAAGATTCTAACAAACTCCTCATCAAAGAAGATAGCGATGAAAAATAAGCACATGAGAAGATGTTACCCATCATATGTCATTAGGGAGTTGTTTTAATTTACAACCGTAGTGAGATACCACTACACATTTATAGGATGGCTAAAGCTCAGAACACTTCCAACACTGAATGCTGACAAGGATGTGGAAAAATAGGAATACTCATTCATTGCTGGTGAATGATAGAGCCACTTTGGAGGATCATTTGCCAATTTCTTAAAAAGCTAAATATACTCTTACTATACAATCTGGCAACTCCTCTCCTTGGTATTTACACAAACAAGTTGAACGTCATGACTACCAAAAACCGTCACACAAACGTTTATAGATGCTTTATTCATAATTGTCAACAATTACAAATAATTAAGATGTTCTTCAGTGGGTAAAGGAATAAATTGTGGTATATCCAGAC
Organism: Ailuropoda melanoleuca; assembly: GCF_002007445.2. Classification (NCBI taxonomy): domain Eukaryota; kingdom Metazoa; phylum Chordata; class Mammalia; order Carnivora; family Ursidae; genus Ailuropoda; species Ailuropoda melanoleuca. Next base: position 23,345,697 of record NC_048218.1, read on the forward strand.
AATGGGATATTATTCGCCATGTAAAGAAATGAGCTATTAAGGCACGTAAGCGACATGGATGAAAGTTTAGACATTTTTCTAGGTGAAATGAGTTGATCAAAAAGAAAAGATCACATGGGGCGCCTGGGTGGCTCAGTCGTTAAGCGTCTGCCTTTGGCTCAGGGCGTGATCCCGGTATTCTGGGATCGAGCCCCACATCAGGCTCCTCTGCTGGGAGCCTGCTTCTTCCTCTCCCACTCCCCCTGCTTGTGTTCCCTCTCTCGCTGGCTGTCTCACTCTCTGTCAAATAAATAAATAAAATCTTTAAAAAAAAAAAAGAAAAGATCACAATACTGTTTGATTCTAGCTATACAGCATTCTAGCAAAGATAAAACTAAGAAGACGTTAAAAGAATTAGTTGTTGCCAGGCATTTGATGGGTAAAAGTAAGAAATGAACAGATGGAACACAAGGTAGTTTTAAGGCATTGAAACTATTCTATACAATACCTGATAGTGTATATATGCCATTATATATCTGCCAAAACACGTGGAATACTCAACACAAAGAGTGAACCCAAATATAAACTATAAACTTTACTTAATAATAATATATTTGCACTGGTTCATCAGTTGTAACAAATATAACAAGCTAATGCATGTGAGGAGGGAGTGGGAAGAGAAAGGTATATGGTAACTGTGTAGTTTCTACTAAATTTTTGTATGAACCTAAAACTTTCCTAAAAGAAATATATTACTTTTTAAAAGTGTATGTAATATTTTAAGTAGGATCAGTAGCATCTATACCATACATAACTTAGAAGTCATTGAAGGGTAACGATGCATCCCACATGGAAGCATTTCACTTCAATGTGGGAATAGTCTAATGACTCGAAATATTAAATAGTGGGACTGATAGCTTTTGAATATGGTGACTTTTTGTCACTGGAATTGTTAAAGCAGAGGCTAGGTTATCACTCTTTGGATATGGTACTAAAGAGATTTATATGTGCACTGATGGGTGGGAAAAAATAAACTCTCTCAACATATTGAACCATGATTTTACATAATTTCATAAGAAATATAATCATCAAATTGCCAGTATAGAAAATTAGTGACTCCATTACACATTGATTTTTAAAAATTTATGATAAGGGTGCCAAATTATGACTCCCTCTTTGAAAATAAGTAAACAAAAGAATGCAATGTGTGAACATTGCATCTCAATTCCAACAAACCAATTAAAATAATCTTCAGGACAATGAAAAAACTTGAATTTGGGCTGGGTATTTTAGATTTATAATGACATAATATTTTGCAGGTGTTAGTGACATGGTGGTAATGTACAATCAAAACATCTTTACTAGTAATGGGTTACATAGAAGTTACAACTTCTAAGTTTTGCTTTAAAAATAACAAAATAAAAAATATATAGGAGGCAATCTGAAAAAAAATTGACGAAAGTACTGAACACATAGCGATCATTATATTATTCATTATGTTGTGTTTATATTTACTTTGTGTACCTCGAAATTTCCTATTATAAATTGTGAAATAAAAAATGATTTCTGAAAAAAATAGGAATAACAAGTCATCAGATATTTGGATCAGTACTTTGAGAGACAGACTCCAAAATAATGAAGAGAGAAAATAAGAATTCAGAGAATAATAGTTTAAAGAAAATTTTGCTGTTTTCAGAGAGATAAGTGAAAATGTTGAGTGCATGAAACATTAACAGGAAAACAAAAAAGGTGTATAAGGGATAAGGGAGGTATGTCACATGACACAGCTGTTAATATGTACATAGTTTTGACAATTAAAGCACCGAATGTGGAATTAAATTTTAAATGGAACTATAAAAATGTTGGGAGTGGAGAGGGGAAGGAGAATTTTTAAAGAGTCCTACCAGTCCCAGGAAAGTGAATATCTGACTGCTAATTAAATATGTGAGAGTCAAGGTTTCAGTATTGGTACATCAGCTCAATTATACACAAGACCTAGGTCAGTTCATTCTGATGCTGTTGATCCCTTGTTGGTAGTTGGTTGGTTGTAGCAGTAACCAGCAACAAATTTTCCCACATCAGTAACAGAGAGGACTTTCCACCCATGGCTTTCTCTTCCTCATCTCTGAGAGAAATACTGTTCAGAGGAATGTCCCCAAAATAATTTTCAGGTCCCATGGAATCAGGTTATATACATATTCCTCGCAGCAAGGAAGAGTGAAAAGTTGAGTATCTGGAATTTTCAGACTTTACAGAAGAAAAACTCTAAAAGAGAGTAGAAGAGGAGCCATAACCAATATTATTTACAATAGAAGCTAAAATTTCCATTTGCCACTTAAAGGTCATTAGGTAATGTAAAAAAATATTTATGAGAAAATAGTAAATAAGTATTTATTTGAATGTATAGAAATATATCAAAAATATTATAAAAATTTTGGGGAGCTATTGCCCCTAGGGAAGTTTGAAAACTTATCATATATTGCCTTTTCTGATTATATGATCTATATTTATTTGAAGTATTTTGTGTGTGTGTGTGTGTATGTGTATAAGTTCTTATCGCCCTTCCAAAGATTAACTGAACTGTATCATTACATCATTTTAAGGTATTATTGTGAGTTAATATCTGCTATCAAATTTATTATTTCTAATCAAATTTATTTTTATATCCAAGAATTTTGGAGCTGGGGAATGCATTGTGCTATTGCAAATACTGTACATTCCACCTTTTTTCTTATCTGAGTAACCAAATTTGCTTCAGTAATCACTTCTCAGGAGCGTACATCCCACAGGGCCCTGCCCTCAGAATGCGTCAGTGAAAGGCCATGTTGCATTCAACAGTGCAAGGGATTTGGCTGGTTCTCGTGGACGTGTATGTTGATAGAATGGTCATTTAACACAAAAGCCAAATTCTTCACTAATATTGTTCTATGAACTGGATTTCCCTGGGGTCACTTCAAATAAAGAAACATTGAAAAAACGGAAATAGAGGAGGAAAAATAAGTATATTAAGAACAGCCAGAGGACAAACTTACAGTGGGTTATTACAAAAAGCTGTTAAATTTCATGAAAATTTGGATCTTTGTCCCTGTGGACCCAATTCATGCAGCCCTCAGTATTTTCAAAATACTAATATTTGAAATACTAATTTAGCATTTTTACTAATGTAGCGTTACTAATGCCACTAATAAGACTAATGTCACAGTTTTCTAAAGTTCCCCAAAGTCAGATAACAGGGAAATAATCAAGGAAGGCAAGATATATAGGCTATGTCTTTTCCTTAAGTGTTTATGTAGATAACTTGTTGATATTTGCGGAGATTTTAAATTTAAATATTTTTAAAATTCTTAAATCATTGAATAATTTTAGCACCATCTCATAATGGAATATTGAAAATATTGAGATATATTCTTTGCCTCTGAGAAAATCTGAATATTTTTCATGATAAAAATATAGACATATATATCTTTGAGTATCCTCAAGTATCCAGTAAAATCCTCCAAATATAATTGCTTGGTAGAATAGCTAAATTTACTTTATTTCACAGAAGACCTCAAAGAACTAGCACTCTTAGATTTACCTTAGTTTAGGGTTGACTATATTTTTCATTATTTAGCTCTGTGAAATAGATATCTTGTATATCCAGCAGTAGCTTATTGACCTACTGGCTCAACCTCAAGCCCTAATCTGTTTCACTCAGGTGTAGAAACTGTATATTAACTAACTTGTGATTCTGACTGTTAAGTATGAAGAGTGCTCTCATTTGATACTGATGGCATGCACAGTTGAACAGATGAGGTCATCTGACCACAAGCTCAGTAGTCAAGCCTCAAAACTGGTCCCCAGTTTATGCAGTTGATGTGAATTAGTTTTTAGCTTAAAATCCCACTGATGTCCATGTCTTTCTAGGAACATATGTTTCATTCCACACAGAAAATCAGCAGTTAAAATATAACTGTCTACATTGGTGGTTCATTGGATGGCTTATTGTCCTACTTACTGGTTTCCTTCATTATTCTTGCCAAAGACTGCAGACATTCTATAAGCTCAGCTGAAAAAACACCTTTATTTAATGCAGAAAACTTCATTTTTCAACTCACACCCTCCAGTTTGAACTTTCTCATTTTGCTATAGCGTCTCCAATTTATACCCATTTGCTTCATTTCTACATTTTATCTTTCTATTGCCCTTAAATACTTATTTAAGAGTATTTTGAACAAATGCTCAAATACTAGATATATGGGATAGATATATGGGAATATTCTAGTGGACAAGAAGAATCTAGAAGAATTTGTGGACTTACGGACTTACTTTACAAATGATAACTGTTTTACACAGTTTATCTGACTTTTGATATTATTTCTTTGAAAGATTTGTCTTTATAAATGTGCCTTTAGACATTTTTGGACACCTATGCCCAGCAGGGATAAAAAGACCTCCCCTGGGATAGCTGCGGTAGATTCTGCTTGTTAGAACAAACTGATTGAAGAGATGCCAATTTCCATAGCTCTCCTCCCTTCCCTATTCCCTCACACTCCCCAAGTCTAGACTATGGTTTACACCCTCCTGGGAATTGCATCAGATTTATCTTTCTTGTTTTTTTAATTGAAGATATATAATAAATGTATAAGTATACTGCATTGCCCATAGGATAAATTAGAACTAATTCCTGAGGTTTAAGATTTTGGGGGAGTTGACCCAGTCTATTGTTTTTACTAGTCCACTGCTTGCCTCTTATTCTCCAATTAAATTGAGCTATTATGTTCTCCATGAAATTGGGCTATCTTCAGATTTCATGCCTCTGAAAACATACTTTTATCAAAATGAAATAGCTTCCAACCCCACTCTCTTTCATAATTCCAAGCATCCTTTTAGATTAAATGAATGATCCTTTCCATTTAAGTTTCTTCAATTCTCTAAGTTTAAATGTGACCACTTTTGGTGAATTTCTATAGCTTTTTACCCATTTCTTTTTCTTAAGAAATCTTATGTGTTACAGATACTTACTCCTGTTTTACAGTCTTTACTTGACCCCAAACTTCCAGAAACTAGGATCTCAGAAGACTAAGGTATGAATAATTTCCTACTATTCTCATTAGCTGAAGAAAATAACTTATGATAAAATGTGATAAAACCATGGGAAGAGAGGAACAGGGATTTTACTTTTATCTTCTTTGTGTGTCTACATTGAAGAGTAGGATATACAGTCCTGTCAGTAGTAAATAAAAGAATCCTAATCGATCATAACCAGCTAATCAAGTCAATGTGAGGAAAACCATGATGGTGATGATGGTAATCTTGATAGCTAGACTCTTAGTTCTAAGTACTGATTTTCCGTTTCAGTAAGAAGCTTTTCTATGATTTATCTCAGTTATTCTTTGAAACATATCTACAAAGTTGTAAAATCCTCATTTCCTAAGAGTGAGTTAAGTAAATTTCATAAAAATGAACCAAAATTTCATCCCTTTACTGTCTAGCTCTTAAGCGTTGGTTCATAATAGTTTGCTCACTTTTCAAGAAGGAAAGTAAAGGATAATTACCATGTACATCCAATATTCAACATACGTAAAATAAGGTAATGTATGGCTGGGTGACTGAATATGCAAGTCCATGTAACTCAGGTTTTTTAAGGGAAAAGCAATGAAAATAAATTCTTGAGATGAAGATTTTTGAAATACTGAGAGTTTCTGGGAATACTCAAGGTCAAAATGTGTTCTCTGATTTAAAGCTCAACATATCTTTTTTAAAAGATTTTTTTAAATTGCATTATAGTGGACACATGTTACATTAGTTTCAGTAATTTGAAAAGTCAATATGTTATGCTATACTCATCACAAGTGTAGCTACCATCTGTCATCATGCTGTGCAATGATCATCATTTATTTCATTGTATTTCTGTAATTGTTAAAGTGACTCCCATCTGCATCCATAGAACTGAGTCCTAGGGACACTGAGTTAATATTGTTTTATTTCTGATTAACACCCAATGTTGACCTTGAAAAAAAAAATCTCCAAATATCTACAATACATTTGCTTCATGGGGGAATGAGTAACTTTTCCCTGCTTCAAATATCCCCAGCAAAACTCGGAAATGCAGTCTCTTAATATTGCATTAGGGAAAAAAAGTTCGAGCAAACTATTATAACAGCAAACTTCATGAACGAAAAAATTTTTTCTATTATATTCCAAATTTCATGTATTTTTTATGATTTTCATCTTATTTGATAAGTTGGCAGCATTAGATATTGTTTCCTTCTTCTACATGTCTTTGCTTCCATAACATTCTACTCATGATTCTTCATTTATCTCTATGTGACTTTCATCTTTTACTTATTTTTCAATTTCTTCTCATCAAACCAACTCTTCGGAGGGTAAAGATTTTGAATGTTCTGCTTTAGGCTCCTCACTCACTGAACATTCCCCTTCTAAGTTATCGATTAACTTAGATCTCTTGCATCTCTTTTCAAAATTTTTTTTTATTTCCTCCAGATACATATCTTTATATTTAATATATGTATTTGGATCTTTTTAGACCTCAACTAGGCAAATGACATTTTTCACATCACACTACTTTCTCCTCAATTGTTTCTTACCTCATTAAAGGGCACCATCATCTCCTGAATTACTCAAGTCAGATAGGATGTAGCTTTGACTCCCTGCCCCACTCACCAAGTCAGGACAACTTGAGACCTACATAGCACAAATCCTGCACAGCTCCCCTTCTCCTAAATGCCAAGCCCTGTATTGAAGTCTCTATCATCACTGATCACCTGTATCACAAGATCCATTCTTGCTCAAAAACTCATGCACTTTTTTTCTGATGCAATGTGAATGAACTTTAAAACTCAAATATAATTAGGCCACATCCTTGTTTAGTGCACTTTAGAGGTTGTCTCCTTTTCTTTATATGCAGTGCAATCTTAATACATTGTCTGGAAACTCCATGTCTTCCTTTCTTTCCAGTCTTGTACCTCACTGTTTCTTCCTTGTTTTCTATGTTCCAGGTGTGGCTTTCTTTCAGTTCCTCAAATATCCTGTTTTTCTTCTGCCGCATTTTCTCCTGCAAGTATTTTCCATCTGTAGCATACTTCCATTCCACATTCATCTGCCCAACAACCCCCCAGCTCCTGTTCCATATACATACACTATCTCCCTTAAAACCTATTAAGTGTGAGGTCAGAGCTTTCATGGAAGTACTTTCTTGATTCCACAGTCTAGGTAAGTGTCTTGGTTATATGCTTCCCTAAGACCTTGCTTCACTCTATAATGTTAATCATATGTGTGATATCTCCATTTTTAGCTAAATTGTAATTTCCATGAGAACATGGATTATATTTAATTTCTTCATGGCTCCTTCTCCACTTTGTATAGAACTAATAGACCTCAGTGCTCACTGGATGGAGAAACTAACCTACCACTGTGTATTGTAGTTAACAGGAATATAATGAAGATTTGGATAAATTTTTGAACTTGAAATACATAGAAAGGCTTTTGAAAAATGCCTGAATAACAATACAAAAGAAGGAAGAAGGAGTCTGTCTGTGCTTATATCATTTTGCTCTTCCTTAGAAAAACCCAAACAGATAATTAATAATGAGTTATTTAGATTGGTACTAATACTTATTTTGGGTGGTATTTTACCAGGTTTGGACTAGTCCCTTTGTTTGGAATGTAATCACTGTTAAGCAGGGTAGAGTGAAAATGTCGAAGAGGGATTAACATCTTTCAACTATAAATTGAAAGTCAAATCGTAGTAGTAATTTACCAATGAAAACAAACATAAAGCTTGAGAATAATGTACTTGTCTTTACTTTGTAAGCTTTTAAAATATAGGATTTCTTTTCAAGTATCAATACACTTGAAAAAAAATTTAGACCATCTGCCCTTCTAATGATGGCAGTGTAAACACACCTTATGTCTGTAAGGGCAAGTTGTTAAAACTTATAACTATATATTAAGCTCCAAAGTTTCTAATAAAGCAACACAATAAGAAATTAAGAGTGTTGGTATCATTTTCTTTTATATATCCAAAGCAGAATTTGGAGAATAAAATGAAAGGTTACTGCATGGACAGTAACATAGATTTCATGCTATGCATTAATTTGAGAAAGATAACAGAATTAGAACTATTATTAATAATGGCAATCAGCAAATCTATACATCTCAAATTGCCAAAAGCACTTATTTTATTAAAATATAAATTACACTAAATATTCTACCAAATAAGATCCCCCCATAATTCAATCTATTATTTTTGAATATGATGCAGTTGAGATTTTTCTAAAGTCAAGTTAGATAATTTTCATTTTCTCTTTGGACATGAAGTCCATCAACTTCTTTCTCTTTTCCCACTTTCTCTATTTAGCTGGTATACAAGTTTTATATTTATTTTTATAAGAGGGAAAAGAAAAATCTATTGAGTGATCTAAGAATTCCAAGCTTCATGCATTAATATAGACCTCTGAAGAAATTCTCATGTTGGAATATTGTGTTGTTGGTACATTGCTCTTCACTCAGCTAAGTAATACTTTTGTGTTTTCTTGTTCTAATTCTTTCTTTCCTATACTATTATTCCACAAGAGATTTGTCCTTTCCTGCTTGCTTTACGGAGAGCTAAGTTTCTTTTGAAGAGCTCTTCTTTCTTTTAAGAGTACCTCTTCTCTTTAGTTCTTTTGAATCAACCAAACTCTAGAAAAAGCCATATGATTCCAACTTTATTCTTTATCTTTGGTCAGGAAACACAATTGTTCTTGTATTTCAGCAATTTCAAAAACCCTCACATTATTGTTGAATTAATGACTCAGCAAAACAACATGCTCTCAACAGCTCATTCTTTGATTCAATCAAGAGAATAAAATTAAAAAGCTTATATAATCCAGCTCTTAAGGATTTTTTGTTTGTTTGCTTGTTTGTTTTTTGGAAATTGACATCAAATGGTTGATTCCATACATTGAGACTGGTACTTTTAAAAAAGATTAAAAGTCATTTATCTTTAAAAAATCATGTACCCTACTTTTCCTGTTTGCCACATGATAATGTGGCAATAATAATTATTATTGATAATAATTTTCAATACTTGTAAATTAAATATTAAAATTGAAAGTTAAACCTAATGATATGTCTTCAAAGTCATAACACACGACATGAAAATATTGCCAGCGCATAGTGATTGGCTGAATATAGGAGTAGGGTGGTTTGGGAATCAAATAGGATTCTAGAGGTATCAAGTAAGTGTATGCTAGAAATTCCACTTTTAATAACGATATAGAAGTCAGAAAGACTTTCTTTTGCACAGGGAAAGAAAGATTTTTGTTGTAGACTTTTTGAGCATAATAACTATCTCTGGGTTCAATTTTACCAAAAATTAANTTTCTTTTGCACAGGGAAAGAAAGATTTTTGTTGTAGACTTTTTGAGCATAATAACTATCTCTGGGTTCAATTTTACCAAAAATTAAAGACATATGCATCATGAGTCAGGCTCTCTATTAGAATTTGAGCTACTAGTATTAGCAATTATAGACTGTCCACAGGTCATTAGATGACAATCAGGATTCTCTGAGCAGTATGGCTTATGTAACTGCTTGTTGTTCTTTTGCCTCAACTCTTGTATCCTATCATTTTAACTTGTGATTGTACCTTTAACAGATCAATTGCTGGAAATACTTTGAAACTTTTAGTAACAATTAGAACTCAGTTCCTACTCCAAGTAGTAGCCATCATAGAAGTTTTGTAGGAGAGTCACACATTAGGAACATCAGAAAGTTATCAATTTAGCAGTGGAAGAATCACTCAAGAGATGATATCATTGATATTTAGACACAAAGAGAAAAATATTTAAGATAAGAAATCACATTCTGAATGAGTAAGTGACCAAAATAAGGAAAGTAAAGGTTAAATTCTGAAAGGCAAGGAGAAAAGCCCACACTAAGTATAAACATTATTTAAACCACTTTATTTTTTATTTTTATTATTTCTTTTTTAAAGATTTTATTTATTTATTTGACAGAGAGAGAGAGACAGCCAGCGAGAGAGGGAACACAAGCAGGGGGAGTGGGAGAGAAAGAAGTAGGCTTCCCAGTGGAGCAGGGAGCCCAANTTTGACAGAGAGAGAGAGACAGCCAGCGAGAGAGGGAACACAAGCAGGGGGAGTGGGAGAGGAAGAAGTAGGCTTCCCAGTGGAGCAGGGAGCCCAACCAATGCAGGGCTTAATCCCAGGACCCTGGGATTACACCCTGGGCCAAAGGCAGATGCTTAACGACTGAGCCACCCTGGCGCCCCTATCTTAAACCACTTTTAAGAGGAAAAACATTCTTTGAAACAGCAAACCTATGAAAAAAGAGACTTGTCATATGGCTTTAAAAGACCTGAAATGCATTACCACTGAAAGAAATTATAAAATTGTCTTCCCTTGAGTTCTGAGAATGAAGTAGAATAATAAAGTATCTGAAAGTATTCAGGAAAGGAGATAGACTAATTGCACTCTCAAGGTCTTTCCCAAACCTATAATTTTATGAATACTTCATTAACTTTAGTCATATTAAATAGAAACTGTCATAAAACAAAAATTCATTTTGTAATCACAGAAGTTATATTTTTTACCCATAGTACCTTCCCTTTCTGGCAATTTCAGAACAATAGTTAATAACACAATCACATGGAAAAAGTACTATGTGGCCAAAAAAATACATTTAAAATTGGCCTCCAAATATTTAACTAAGGTACAAAATTTTACATGAGTTCCACTTATAATACAACCCCTGAATATATTAGAATAGAATATAGGGGGATAAAACAAGAAGTATACATGAGTATTCTTCAATTTTACTGGTTTTTTGTTGTTGTTCAGAAATAGATTTCTTTTAACAATTCTTTAACAAATACTCTATAATGTTTTACAATTAAGAAACATACTTTCACTTATGTTTGCATTTGCAATTTCATTTAAATGATCTCTAAACCTGCATTCCAAATTAAGAGCCACCAGAGCAGGCTGACTATTGCTTTCCCCAATTAAAAAAGAACAGTTCCATTTTCTTCTGTAGTGTTTTAATTTTGTACTTTCATAAGATTTTATTTGCAAAAAGTTCAACTGCATGTAAAAATTTATTGGACGTCACTTCTTTAAAGTGATTTTTGCAATTCCCAAAACAGACTAAAAAATGCAAATATGTTAGTATTCTTGAAACTATGAGAATTGTAAACTCCTTGAATAAAAGCTTTAATATTACATTTTGTATAAGAGTAACATCTTTGTTTTATACTGCATGTTTTAANCTGATGTGGGGCTCGATCCCATAACGCTGGGATCACGCCCTGAGCTGAAGGCAGATGCCCAACCGCTGTGCCACCCAGGCGCCCCTGGACGTCACTTCTTTAAAGTGATTTTTGCAATTCCCAAAACAGACTAAAAAATGCAAATATGTTAGCATTCTTGAAACTATGAGAATTGTAAACTCCTTGAATAAAGGCTTTAATATTACATTTTGTATAAGAGTAACATCTTTGTTTTATACTGCATGTTTTAAATGCACAAAATTAACCAAATTAAACACTATATATAAATTATGGGAGTCTGGGCTTAAATAAACAAGTTGTTTTAAACTATTTTTATTTTGTATTAAAATTATCCATGGATGACTTCATATTTTAAGTTTTCCAAATTAGTGGCTTTGTTTTCTTTTCACTATTTTAATATTTTCAAGAAATTACACCAGTTTTATTTGGGAAAAGGTTAATATTTGATAGTAATATTTATGAAGATACACCCATCTCATTAATTTGAAACATTATAAAAATCTCATAAGATAAGTGAGATGGCTTTAAATAATTAGAGGACTGCCGAAAGTGTTCCACTTCCTGGTCAATAAATAAGAAGCGATCCTGAAAAAGAATCAGATGACCTCTGAAAATTTTATCTTTTTGATAATTATACTGATGTTAATAAAGTTAGAAAATCTTCATTTAATTTCATTTTATGATAACATTAAGGTTGAATATTTAAAAAGCTGCAATTAAGAATTCAATAAAATGCTAANTCTCATTAATTTGAAACATTATAAAAATCTCATAAGATAAGTGAGATGGCTTTAAATAATTAGAGGACTGCCAAAAGTGTTCCACTTCCTGGTCAATAAATAAGAAGCGATCCTGAAAAAGAATCAGATGACCTCTGAAAATTTTATCTTTTTGATAATTATACTGATGTTAATAAAGTTAGAAAATCTTCATTTAATTTCATTTTATGATAACATTAAGATTGAATATTTAAAAAGCTGCAATTAAGAATTCAATAAAATGCTAAAATATTTTGGATCTGAAATATCTTTTTAATCTAACCTCTTTTAGAATTCAAATTTTTTAGTTCTCTAATGAAAAGCAATACTAAAGTTTAAAATACAGTGAAGAGAAAAAGATGGGGGTAAGAAGAAACAAGGAATAATTTGTAAAGAAAAAATATTTTTAATCTATAAAATATGTATTTTTAAACATATAAATACAATATGTTATTTTGGTTTGTGGTGGAGTGATTCATAATTTTACTGATACTTATATTTTTATTTACATACAATCCTTATGAAAATCTCATGTCAGGAACATAGTTAATAGGCTCTTTTTACGTTGCTTCATGTGAAAGCTTCATAATTAAAACATATCCTTACATATTCTTAAGATAGTTTAAAGCACTAAGCAGATATCAATGCACTGGTTTCCACCCTTTTCTACGTATCTGGTATCTTCTCAAGTATTTTCATATATCAAACAAATTAAGATCTACACCTAACAGTCCTCATTTGATGTTGAGGAAAATTAAAAGGCCCATTTATTAAAAACTATGTCCTCTAGGTGGGACTGGACATTGCTTCTCCTATTATGATGACCTTCCTTTATTTCTGATAAGAGTGACATTGATGATATCCAAATGCACAATAGTGTCCAAGTTATAAATCTAAAGGATAGCTCTTACATTCAGTTTCTCCTCTGTTTGAATCTTATACACCATTAGGAAAAGAATAGCCTAATCTTGGTGTGTCAGGACATAATAAGGAAAAATTTTGAAGCCCACCTGTTTTACAGTATTTATATGTTGAGGCAGCCTTGCTCAAGAGTTCTCTAGAATTAGCTACACACGAATTGACTTGGATCAATCATACAGCATGTTTTTGGCACATGGCGCACAGCCAAATCAGTAGTTTTCTACCCTACTAAGAACTTTTTTTCCCTTTCCTTGGGAGACTGGGACACACAAGCTTAATTTGAGATAAATGAGATAATATTAGTAGAAACAAATTGAGAGATGCATCATATTTGAGAGATGGTTGATTAGCAAGAAATATATAAATATTAATATGAATGTGGGAAGGAAGCAACATGATTGTTCCAAGCTGAATTGTTTAAATTAAATAACAAAGTGATTTTATCATCATATTTTAGTCTATAAAACATAAAAGTGACTGGTCAAATTTAGTAAAATAACAGCTTTATTTAAAAAGCTGTAATGCAATATTATCTGCATTAAGATAATTTTAAGGAACAATTTTCTATTTTAAATTTATAAATCTATTGAACCATAGTGGCGAGAGTGGGCATCCTTGTCGTGTTCCTGATCTTAAGGGAGAGAGCATTTCCGATTGAGAATGATGTTCACTGTGGGCTTTTCATAGATGTTTTTTATGAAATTGAGGAATATTCCTTCTATCCCTACACTTGGAAGAGTTTTTATCAGGAAACGATGCTGTATTTTGTCAAATGCTTTTTCTGCATCAACTGAGAGGATCATGTGGTTCTTGTCTCTTCTCTTATTTATGTGTTGTTCTTTCACATTGATTGATTTGCAAATGTTGAACCACCCTTGCACCCCAGGGATAAATCCCACCTGGTCATGATGGATAATCCTTTTAATGTACTGTTGGATCCTATTGGCTAGGATCTTGTTGAGAATCTTGGCATCCATATTCATCAGGGATATTTGTCTGTAATTCTCCTTTTTGATGGGGTCTTTGTCTGGTTTTGGGATCAAGGTAATGCTGGCCTCATAGAATGTGTTTGGAAGTTTTCCTTCTATTTCTACTTTTTGAAACAGCTTCAGTAGAATAGGTATGATTTTTTTTTCTTTAAATGTTTGGTAAAATTCCCCTGGGAAGCCATCTGGCCCTGGACTCTTGTTTTTTGGAAGGTTTTTGATTACTGCTTCAATTTCATTACTGGTTATTGGTCTATTTGGATTGTCTGTTTCTTCCTGTTTTGGTCTTGGTAATTTGTAAGTTTCCAGGAAGACATCCATTTCTTGCAGGTTGCTTAATTTGTTGTCATATGGTTGCTGGTAATAATTTCTAATAATTGTTTCTGTTTCCCTGGTGTTAGTCGTGATCTCTCCCCTTTCAATCATGATTTTATTGATTTGGGTCCTTTCCCTTTTCTTTTGGATAAGTCTAGCCAGAGGTTTATCAATTTTATTAATTATTTCAAAGAACCAGCTTCTGGTTTCACTGATCTGCTTTACTGTATTTCTGGTTTCTATTTCATTGATCTCTGCACTAATCTTTATTATTTTTCTTTGCCTGCTTGTCTTAGGTTTTATTTGCTGTTCTTTCTCCAGCTCCATTAGGAGTAAGGTTACCTTGTGCATTCGGGAATTTTCTTTTTTTTTCTTCTTCTTCTTCTTTTTTTTTTTTTTTTTAATGAGGCTTGGATGATTATGTATTTTCCCCTTAGGACTGCCTTTGCTGCATCCTATAAATTTTGGATCAATGTGTTTTCATTCTCATTAGTTTCCATGAATTGTTTAAGTTCTTCTTTAATTTCCTGACTGACCCAAACATTCTTAAGCAGGTCTTTAGCTTTTGAATTCCTTCCAAATTTTTTTCTTGTGACTGAGTTCCAGTTTCAAAACACTGTGGTCTGAGAACATGCAGGGCATAATCTCAATCTTTTGGTATCAGTTGAGACTTGATTTGTGACCCAGTATGTGGTCTACTCTGGCGAAAGTTCCATGTGCATTTGAGAAGAATGAGTATTCCGTTGTTTTAGGGTGGAATGTTCTGTATGTATCTATGAAGTCCATCTGGTCCAGTGTGTCATTCAAGCTCTTGTTTCTTTGTTGATCTTCTGCTTAGATGATCTGTCTATTGCTGAGAGTGGAGTGTTGAGGTATCCTACTATTAAAGTATTATTATCAATATGTTTCTTTATTTTGGTTAACAGTTGGCTTCTCCCATGTTGGGGGCATAGATGTTTATAATTGTTTGATCTTCTTGTTGGATAGACCCTTTAAAAATGATATAGTGTCCTTCTGTATCTCTTACTACAGACTTTAGCTTAAAATCTAATTTGTCTGTTATGGGAATTGTTACCCCAGCTTTCTTTTGAGATCTGTTGGCACAAAAAATTGTTCTTCATCCCCTCACTTTCAGTCTGGATGTATCTTTAGTTTCAAAATGAGTCTCTTGTAGACAGCATATGGATGGGTCTTATATAAGCTATATTCCAATATATAATACATGAATATGGAGTAAATATATACCATAAATTTTTATCTTTAAAAATTTGAGGGTTTTTTTTTGACAAAAATACATTGGATATCTAAAAATAGTACAAAGATGAAGCAGGTATAAGATGAAGAATATGAAAATAAATGATGTAAAAATAATTCTGTTACTTCCTTTTTTTCTCTCCTAAATAAGGAACTTAGTTGTGTTTGTTTACATGTTTGGGTTTGGGTTTGGTTTTTAGTTGTGGCCTTTTACTAATGTATTAAGTAATATGTAAACCCTAGTTGGCATTTTTGGTGTAGTTTTTCCTCTTGACTTAAAGTTAGTGCCACTTTGTAGTTGTTGAAAGTACTCGTCACATTGCAGATTACACATATTTGGATATTATATTCAATTAATCCATAGATTAATATATGGTTTCTTTGGCTGAGATTCTTTTCTTGTTTCACAGATATTTTGGAAAACTTTATTTTGAGAAAAAAGGAGTAGAGGCCAAATGAATTAACTAATATATCATCTTCTTTTTTTCTTTTTTTAAACCATACTCACAAACTTGCCAGCCAGATAATGTTATCCTCAAATAGACCTTAGCAGCATAGTGAACTCCGTCTGTTCATTGCATGCTTTGGTCTCCTATATAAATTAGAACCACATTCACTTACAAAGAATTGGTTTCCACCTGAGTGGGCAGAATCAATGGATCAACTGTTACAGACTTTACTACTTGTACCCGTGGCCAGAGCCTGTGATTTGTGTTTACAATCCATAAGAGCTTTCATGCCCTTCAAATCTGCTTGTACCAAAAAAAAAAAAAAAAATTATACTAATGCAATGCAACACTTTTGAAACTATACTTCTGCCACTAACACTGCAGCCTATTTCTCCAGTTATTTTAATTAATTAGAATAATAATATGTTACTAATATTTTCACATTTTTCTCTTCAAAGATTTGATATCCACTAATTATTTCTAACCTCTATCCAAGGAAAAGCTTTTTGTACATTGTCAGTGAAGATTCTAGAGGAACGTGGTTACTCTTAAGTTTAATTGAGAAGAATAAAACTTATAATACACGAATGTATCATTTTTCACCATTTTTATTGGAAAAAATTAGCAACATTAATTAAATAGAGAAGGTAGAGTGTGAGCCGGGGATGGATGGGGTAACAGGAAGTTTTTAGAAGGAAATTTGCCAGCATATACAAAGTATTTCCTTTTCAAGTAAGAAATTATAGTGTTGGGTCTGTTTCCCCCCAGAAATGTGCACAAGTGCAAAATGCATGTTAATGAATATTTATCCCCATGGACTATAACAAATGATGTACTGAAAACAATCTAAATATTCATTTTGAGGGAGTTACTTATATAAAATATAGTATATTCATGTGATTGGAAGATTAAGTGATTAAGAAATATTAGAATAACAGATGAGGGAAGTACCAATCCACTGACAGGGAAAGAAGCTCATTAGATCTAGGGTAAAAAATAAGATGCAAGAGTATGTGTAAATAATTGCTTTTTGACATATTTTTGCTTAAAATATAAGATATAAATAAATTCTGTAAGTAATACTTTTTAAACTTGCTATCTCTTAAGGATCAGATTGGGTGGTGGTCTGGGTCTGAGTGTTTGGCAGACTTTAATTTGTCACAGAGTTTTGTATCATATGATGTTTTATATTTATAATTAGAAAATAATGTCAAGATATTTCCAGCTGGAAAGTGAAAGAAATATTTTTAATTGTCATTTGTTAAATGCACACACCAATGCTAATTTTTAAAAAGCCACTTGATAATGCAAAGAAATTGTATTTATTTACTTTAAAGATGTGATGATTATGTTTATTACATTATTTTATTTTTTCTTTGTGAGAAACTAAGTGAATACTTTCAGTAAGTTTTTAACAGAGGGTATTTTTATTCATTTTTGGAAGAATTTTGCTTTTTTGTCTGATTAGTTTTTCTTTGGGCACTCAATTTTATAACTGATCACAAATTTCTCATTGCCAGACATAATTGACTAAATATTATTTCCCAACTGTAGCAGGTATATTCAACTGTATGACATGAGTTATCTGTCAAGACACAATTTTGGCTCCCTCCTATTGCCTGTCCCTGTTTTCCTTTCCCCTTAGCTTTAAATTATGTGTTATTGCTTTTTTAAAATAAACTTTTCTATTTTACAACAGTTTTAGATCTGTTGAAAAATGGGAAATATAGTGTACAGAAGATTCCCATATATATTAGATTCAGTTTATTTTATTGTTAACATCTTGTTTGTCAAATAACTGAATCCCAAATTAGTACATTTTTATTTAAAGTTTATTCTTTATTAAGGCTTTTTTTTTTTTTTTACATTTTCCACTAAAGTCCCTTTACTATTCCAAGATTCCAGCCATGATGTTCTATTATGTTTAGTCATTGTGTGTCCTTAGATTCCTCTTGGCTGTCATAGTTAATGAGACTTTGTTTTTAATGAAATTGACAGTTTAGTGAGTACCAGCCAGATATGCTATGGAACACCTCTTAATTGGAATTTGTCTGATGATTTTCTGATAATTAGGTGGGGAATATATATATCTGTATAGACTCATGAATATTTTGTAGTTTGATTTATATTCAATACTACTTATTATATCTTCAGGTAGTGAAAATGCATTCGGTAATATTACTAAATGTGCAGAGATGAGAATCTCTTGACTATGGTCCATTAAGAGATGCTCAATGTTTAGTCAACGAAAGCTTATGTGTAGGTCAGAGTTTATATGTTCAATGATCAAGAAAAAAAGAATTAATATCAAGCTGAACCCAGGTAAATTTATGATATACAAGACCACTTGCCCAGAGCAGAAGATTTTGCAACCATAAACTAGTAGAAACACTGAAATAAAAATTTTGATGAATTGCTGGAGGTTGAGTGTGGGTTGTCATGAAAGCAAGAAACTCAAAGGGACCCACATTCTTGGATGGACCCACATTCTTAAGGGAATAAAAGGATAAACCACAGAATGGGAAAAAATATTTGCAAAATATAGATCTGGTAAAGGTTTTGTATCCAAGATATACAAAGAACACTTAAAACTCAGTAATAGGGAAAGAGCTTAACTAAAAAATTGGCAAAATTTCTGAACTGACACCAAAGAAGATGTAGATTGAAAATAAGTATATAAAATGATGCTCAACATAATTTGCCTCCAAGGAATTGAAAATTAAAACAAAAATGAGATATCATTACAAACCTATTAAAATGGTTAAAATTAAAAAAAAACTAATAGGAAATGCTGGCTAGGCTACAGAGAAACAGGAATATTCAATTATTGCTGTTGGAAATGCAAAATGGTACTTAGAAGATAGTTTAGCTGTTCCTTACAAAGCTTTTAAACATAGTCTCATAATATAATCCAGCAATTGGGTGCCTAAGTGTGCACCCAACTGATTGAAAACTTATGTTCATAAAACCCCTGTACATCACTTTTTATAACACTTCATTCATACTTACCCCAAACTGGAAGCAACCAAAATATCTTTCATACAGTGAATGGATAAACAAAGTGAACAAACTGTGGTACATGTATACACAGATAATGAGTTATGAAGCCATGAAAAGACATGCGTGAATCTCAAATGCATATTGTTAAGTCAAAGAAGCCAATCTGAAAAGGCTGCATACTGTGTGATTCCAATCATAGGACATTCTGGAAAAGGCAACACTATAAGAGGCAGTGAAAAGATCATTGGTTGCCAAGGGTTTGGGGAAAGAAGGGAAGGGTTGGATAGGTAAGTCATAGGGGATTTTTTGGATCATGAAACTATTCCTTATAATACCATAGTTGTGAAAATATGAAATAATACATTTTTTAAATTCATAAAACTTTACAGCACAAAGGACAAACCTAAATGTACAGGGGCTCCTGGCTGGCTCAGTCAGTAGATCATATGACTATTAATCTGTGTTATGAGTTCAAGTCCCATGTTGGCTGTGGAGACTACTTAAAAATATATATATATATACTGTATGCAACCTAAATGTACAAAATTTTTTTAAAAAGGAGGTCAAGAGATCCCAAAGTGAAATGGAGAATGTGCAAATAACTATATTACAATATATGAAAAAAAATTCATGACTCTTCCTGACTTTTGGCAATCTGGAAGATTAAAAATTAAAGAATCTGTATACAAGTACTACATTCAGTTTGAAAAAGGGTTTTTTCATAGACGCACTGGTTAAAAATTCGGATACCAATTACTATGCAAAGGGACAAGTTTAGAAAAAAACTTGTAGCAATGAATCAGAATTGGATACATTATTATTAACTCAAGCTTACTTTATGTAGATGCAGATGGTCACATATAGACGCAGTTACAGTTTCACTTGTATATATGGGCCAAACACACACCCATATACTTATTGATGCCAGCTGACAGGACCTAGAAGCAATGTCACCCCAACAGCAATAAATAGCCTAGCACACCAAATGTTGACCTCTAATACCATTCTCTAATCACAACAACAGTAACAAAAGAAACAGGGTTCCATGGAGAGGTGGCCGACTGTAAGAGTGGGAAAGGATGTATACAAAGCATCCTGGAGCATTTTGTAGAACCCAAAAGTAAGGAAGTGTTTAAATACACGTATAGAGCAAACTTTTCTTTAGGTAGAGCAAGTGTATGTGATAAGATCTGAACCATGATATCTACTCTGAGAGTAACATAAAAAGAACTGATATGGAAACATTAAGGAAATAGACTCTTGACATTTGACCAATTTAAATGTGAAGAGTAAGAGGTTAGGTAATGCTCTAACTGCTATGCTCCATCTCAGATTTCCACAGTATTCTTCTATTAATCTTTCTAAACACAGACCTTCCTTTATTTAAGGACAACTTTCAATCTCTCTCTGTTATTAACATCTTCCACCTTGTCTTTGTTAAATCCCTTCCAATTCTGATGCTGCTACAGTGCATGTCATAGTAAATGAATCCCTTCCCCTAAGAGGGAGCAACATGAGACTAAGAAGTGGGGTGATGGGGAGTAGGTTACAGGAATAGAAAAAGTTTAGTGTGGCTGGAGTTTAGAAAGTGAAAGAAAGATTGGCTTTGGAAGCTGTTGGAAAATTAGACAAAAAATTGAGAACCTGGTTGGATGTTAATACTACTTACAGTGATAAGGAAAATCAGAAGGGTCACAAGTTGTGATTGTTGGGAGGATACATATTTTCAATTATAAACCTGTTCATTTAATACACTTATGAAAAATCCAAAAGAACAAATACAGTAAGAAGTTGAATATTTAGGTCTATAGTTCAGGGGGGAAAATAATAAAATATAGGCTTAAATTGTATGTTTGAGAATCATCTTCTCTTAGCTGTAATAGTGAAGTCAAGATTTAAGTATTCTTTCAGGATTCTTTCAGATACCCCCGTGAACTTCTCCATTGTTCTGATATGTTAAATTAACCATTTTTTGTTTTTGTTTTTGTTTTTTTGTTTGACCCCATCAAAACAATGGTACTCTACCAGAAACTTTAGGGGACTTTGAAAGATTTGTGTTTTATTAATTAAGAGGAACTTTAAATGGTCTTTTAAGGGCAAGAGTTGTGTTTTATTAATTTTTATTTCTCCAGAACATTGTACAATATTTAATAAATAAATTCATCCTTTCCCATAAATAGCCAATAGAAATTCTGTGTATCAGGCACAGTAAACTGTGAATTAAGATAAATAGATACTACAAGCTACAGATCATAAGATATAAACTAAATTTCTGAATGATTACATCATTTACTCACTGTAATGTAGTAGGAAGTTGCAAAGTTAAGGGTAGAAATTATCTCTTGGCTTTCATTTTTTTCCCCTTAATTTGTGTTAGTATTCCTTAATTATACTTCTGAGAGTACATCTAATCTTTAACACTTTCTCAAGATACCCATGGTTCCTGGTAGCATACCACTGCTTTCACTTCAGTGGGCCATTTGGTTTAATTTTAACACTGATTGAGACAAAATACATGTAAAGTTGTGAATGAATTTTCTCTTCTAAGTGCCTGGAGTAAGCAAACACTAAAAATACATATTTTTCAAAATCCTTCTAAAGCATGGAAGATACTTAACTAATGTCCATTTGGGAATTAAAATTCATATTTCTAATACACAAATAATTACAAACTCTTAGGCCAAATGCCAGAAAGCAGGTGCTTAACAATTTTATTTGCATAAAAAAACAGTAAAATAAATCAACTCTTAGGGAATGAGAATTTTACTGGGCTTTTACTAGTGCCTTATGTATTCCCCATAATGAGCTGATTTCATATTATTGTGAATAAGATGAATCTGGCCAGAAAAGTGGAAAGAAGATGTATAAGAGCCATTGGCTGAATGGCTTGCTTGCCCCCTTTTCCATTCTAATGTCTTTAAAAACTTGTTGGTGACAAACAGAAAAAAAAACCTGAAAATTACCAGGTAACTTCCAATTTAGGAAATATTTTGTATTTGCTGATGATAATTTACTCCCTGGGAAGATTTTAAGTGCTTTTGAGAAGAATTAACTTTTATAAAGATGGAGGTAATCATTGCTTAGTAAATAATTGCTGATTTGCAATTAATCACCAGTTCTTTTTGTGCAAGTAAAAGAATTTTGAATGTTCATTGTGCCATTTTATTTTTATAATTATTCTTATTGGTTTTCTAATTTAATAGACTTTACCAGCACATTTCATAACATGACTAATATTTTCCTAAAATATGTGATAACTGGTATCTGAATTTTTCAATTATTTAAAAAACATTTTTATCTTAATTTCTTTACTCTAGTTTCATGACCTTGAGTTTTACAGTGTTATATCCTTTTTAAAAAAACATGGAATAATAATAAAGTAAACCTAGAAAATTCTACTTAAATTTCAAGAGCTGGGTCTCTACTTCCAACCAACTCAAACTCAAATAAAACTTGATTTTAATATATCACCCACTCGCAGGTCAGTTAAGCTTTCGCAGTTTTGCAATTTGTTCATCCATAAAAATATGACAGAATGCCAAGTTAGTCCATTGTGTGATGTTTATGAATTTATATATGTTGAATTTGAAACCTATTTGCTTCTTCCCACATTACCAGCACCTTAACATCTTTATTCAGTGTCCCTACTTGCTTGCTCTTCACTTTCTTCATTTTTTATCATCTTCATTTCTCATCTTCAATACCTAGGTTGCCTTGCCCTACTTGAATGTTTACTTATGTGACAACCTCCCAATTATATTAGTAACGGATTAAGCATGTGTATTGTGGGCTCCCATTTTGTGTTATTGTGGTTGGAGGATCAGAATTTAATATATTTTAAGGATTAAGAGCCACATAAAGTATCAACTAATAAACATAGTAATAAAGGAAACATGAATTCACATCCCAGTTTCATGACTTATTTCCTACAAGATCTCCAGCAAATTTTTTTACCATAATTGAGAATTCTTTTTAAATCTGTAATATGATGATTAGCTAGCCTATTGGCTATTTGCTTAAATAAGACAATATACAAATAGCATGGTGCCCATAAAATATTAGTCATAAAAAGGGGTTTCTATAATTATGACTTTGTCATTATTGTTTTACTTCTTTTAGTCTTAAAGACAATTTCATCTCTTAATTTCATCTCTCTGTTTAAAATATGAATACCTCAGAAAAGGTATTGATGAAAGTCTTTTTCTTTAGCCTTGATGACTGGGCACAAACTCCCCAAGTTTATGGAAAAGAAGTACAATTTAAGAAAAGTGCAATTTATAATCCCCTTTTAATTTGTGTTGTGAGGTCCACAACATGTTTTTTCATCATCACACCATGGGAATNCCCTGCTTGTGTTCCCTCTCTCGCTGGCTGTCTCTATCTCTGTCAAATAAATAAATAAAATCTTTAAAAAAAAAAAAAAAGAAAAGTGCAATTTATAATCCCCTTTTAATTTGTGTTGTGAGGTCCACAACATGTTTTTTCATCTTCATCATCACACCATGGGAATCATTGAGATGGTGTAGAATACTATCTATTTCTATCTACAATTTTACCTCAAATATCAGGATTTGAGCCTAAACAGAGCAGATTATTTTTGTGATTTATAAATATAATTTAAGTAAAAATTTCAAGTCAGTTAAGTGAAATACATCGAGAAATACATATTTAATGTTTTTGCAAAAGGAGAGAAATAATTGTTTTTCTTATGAAAATATTCCCACCAGGTGATTATTTTGGGAGGGGGGAGTGGTAAATGACACATGCAAATGACTTCAGACATGTTATTATTTGCCTCTCCTAATTAATCAAACTTTATATTGTTGTCTAGAAATTTTAAAAAGACACCTAGTAATTCACTTAATACACAAGCTAAAATAGTTAACGTGTTGAGATTTGAAAGATAAGCCCACGCATCTAATTAGTGATGAAACTGGGTTTTGAGCACAAGTCTGTTTACTTCATAGTTCATATAAAACATAATGCCTCTAACAAAATTATACTACCTCTCATAAACTTATTTTGGCTGATTGTCCAGTCTTTGTCCAGAATTTTCCTCTTATAGGTGTGAAGGAAAAAGAATTAGGAAGAATAAGTAGCCATCAATACAGAACAAGAAAGAAAGAAAGTTAATATGGGACAACAAAATAAGCAAAAGGAGAAATTGNTTTTCCTCTTATAGGTGTGAAGGAAAAAGAATTAGGAAGAATAAGTAGCCATCAATACAGAACAAGAAAGAAGGAAAGTTAATATGGGACAACAAAATAAGCAAAAGGAGAAATTGAAAAAAAAATTTCTAAAATTGATTTGTGTACTATATAGCTGCACAGACATAAATGGTGTGTGTGTGTGTGCACAGATACTTTTGAAGCGCACTATTATGGAGCTTTAAAATATATGATTATTTTTGCAACTTTCATGAATGTGACTGAACCAAAGGTTCAACATTGACATTCCATTTGGATCACAAGGGGAAGGGCATCTCAAAGACAAAAGCCCATCAGAGAATACAAATTGCTTCTAAATCTTCAAAGTTCAAGTGTAATAACCGTTCACAAGAGTAGTTTAGGGGATATCAACTGCCATTGAGATTGCATTCACTTAAGGAGGACATCAAAGGAAACCAGTTCTCGCCACATCATGATTTATGGATTTGGCTTGAACACTTGTAATTACTTCCCTAGCACAAGAGAGTAAGTATAGATGCATGAGCTCCACCAAGCTCAAATTCCCGGGAATAAGAGTGCTTGATTCTCTTTTGCTGACAGATTCTCAAAGGCATTATAACAGGAAATAGGTCAAAATGTTATTTCATGCCTCAGACTGGAATGGGCAAAACTATATATCAAGAAGTCTACTGCTTTTTCAACAAATTATTTCTGATAAAATTTTTGAAAAAATATATTTATGATATACATGGCTTTACTGAGAACTTTTACACAAAGTAGCTAATTATATCTTAGTAAAGTTAATTAACAATTAGAGATATATAAAATATTCATATGTAAGACTTTAAGTAAAATAGGAATCATTATTTTTTTATTATTTTATTTTTTCTACCCTTGATGTCTACAAATGCAGAATGAAGAAATATCACCTTATTTACTTTCAAATGATATGTCAATTTTTTTTTGATTCTCTAGCTAAAATAGGTAGTTAAATCTAAAGAGTGCAGGGGTCAATTTAATGTACAAGATACTAGGAAGTTATAATCTAATGATCTTATATTTAACCATCATGACTAATTTATTTATGGCCAACCTCTGCATTAAAACAATAAAACATGATGGAAAACCACAGAAATCCACATAGTGAGTTAGCTTTATGCCAAGGAGTAATTAAGTTATTTGAAATCCAAAAATTACTTCATTTATTCATGTTAATGTACAAGATAAATAAAGGTAAACATAAATAAGGCAAAATCTTATAAAGGCAAAACTGATTTTAGGAATATTTGATATGCGAATGCCAAGTACGTAAAAAAGCCATTCTTTTCTCTTGAGGGGTTAAGTGAAACTAGGACTATTTTACCATGTGTGATAACACTGCCATTATGACTTTGTCTTGTCTTCTTCCTGCATAAATCCTTGCTTCTGTGTTCAGTTCAGCAAAGAGCTAATTGTTCAACAGAATTCATATCCACCCTCAATTTCTCAGCACCTGTCCTATACACACACACAATTTACATATGGATATAGAGTTTAATATTTCTGTAAATATATTAATTTTAAGATATTTATACCTATACAATTTATTATAAAATACAGAATTTGTCATATCTAAAATTGGAATGAGATATATGCCCCAGAATATGATTATTCATTCTAGTTATTTAAAATAATTACAAATTTAACTCAGGGATATCTGGTTGCCTCAGTTGGTTAAGCAACTGCCTTTGACTCAGATCATGATTCCTGGGTCCTAGGATTGAGTCCCGCATTGGGCTCCCTTCTCAGCGGGAGCCTGTTTCTCCCTCTGCTGCTCTCTCTCTCTGTCAAATAAATAAATAAAATCCTAAAAAACAAAAAGGAATTTATCTCATATCAGAAATAAGCGTATAAATACAGATCATTGCAACAGAATTGATAGTTCAGAAATAAATCCTTATGTGTAAATAATTTTAACAGCATTTAATTAACTGCCTAGTAGAAAGGGGGCAAGATGCTTTACAAAGTTTGTCACAAATAGTAATTACTAAGTCCTTATTGGGTAGGGATTTTTCTTATACTCTAATGGAAATACTATAAATAGCCCAAATACTATAACTTAATTGTATCTCATAGATATTTATGACAAAATATATTTGTGTGATTAGAAAATCTGTTTTTACCAGGGCGCATGGGTGGCTCAGTCAGTTAAGCATCTGACTTCAACTCAGGTAATGATCTCAGGGTCCTGGATTGAGTCTCACCTAGGGCATACATTGGACCTCTTCACTCAGTGGGGAGTCTGCTGCTTCCCCCTTTACCCCTCCCTCTGGTTGTGCTCTCTCTCTCAAATAAATAACATCTTTAAAAAAAACCTGACTTTTTCTTATCACATACTGCCTTCCATATAAATATTTGTATGAAAAAAGATATACTGAGCTTAAAAAAAGAATTTTGTTTTGCTGTGTACAAGGAGTAAGAAAAAATTCCATTCAAAATATCTTATAAATGAAATCACCTAGGAATATACTTATCAAAAAGTACAGATTTCTTACACTGAAAATTACAAAATACTGCTAAGAAGTATTAAAAAAAGTCTAAATAAATGGAGAGATATATCATGCATATGTATGAAAACTCAGAACTGTTGTCAGTTTTCCTCAAATTGATCTAAAAATTCAACACAATATTTATCACATTTCCAGTATAAGATCTTATAGTAATTAATAATCTTAACTTAATATTTATATGTAAATGCAGAGGACCTAATATATACAATAATACTTTGAAAAGGAAAATAAATACTTCTCAATTTCAAAATTTGCTATGAATCTATTGTCATATCAAGACAATATGTTACTGGGGTAAGTGTATAAATACAGATCGTTGCAACAGAATTGATAGTTCAGAAATAAATCCTTATGTGTATGATCAATTATTTTTTTAAAAATTCAATTCAATTAATTAACATAGTGTATTATTAGTTTCAGAGGTAGAGTTCAGTGATCCATCAGTCTTACATAATACCCTGTGCTCTTCACATCATGTGTCCTCCTTAATGTCATCACCCAGTTACCCCATTCCCCCATCCCCTCCAACAAACCTCACTTGTTTCCTATGATTAAGAGTCTCTTATGGTTTGTTTCCCTCCCTAATTTTGTCTTGCTTTATTTTTGCCTCCCTTCCCCTATGATCCTCTGTTTTGTTTCTTAAATTCCACATATGAGTGAGATCATATGATAATTGTCTTTCTTTGATTGACTTATTTCGCTTAACATAATACCCTCTAGTTCCATCCACATCATTGCAAATGACAAAATTTCATTTTATTTTTTTGATGGCTGGCTGAGGAGTATTCCATTGTATATATATACCACATCTTCCTTATCCATTTGTCTGTTGGTGGACATCTGGGCTCTTTCTATAGTTTGGCTATCATGGACATTGCTGCAATGAACATTGGGGTGCACGTGCCCCTTCGGATCACTATGTTTGTATCTTTGGGGTAAATTACCCCAAAGATCAATTAATTTTTGTCATAGATGTCAAGACAAATCAATGGAGAAGGGACAGTTGTTTATCAAATAGTGCTGGGACAACTGAGTATCCACATGCAAGAATACATTTATACCCTCACCTCACATTATACTCTTAAAATATATTCAAAATGGATAGTAGAGCTAAATGTAGGAGTTCAAACTATAAAACTTCTAGAAGAAAACACAAAAGAAAATATTTAAGACATTGTGTTAAACAAAGAGTTCTTAGATAGGGTATCAACACAGGATCTATAAAATAACCACAATTGGATTAATTGGATGTCATCAATATTAGAAACTTTGTGTTTCAAAAGACATAAATAATAAAATTAAGAGATAAGTCAGAGTGGGAGAAAATACTTATAGATTGTATAATTAAGAAAGGGTTAAAATTCAGAATATAAACAATGAAATCTTACAATTCAATAATAAAACAAATATCCCATTAAAATGGGTGAAATATTTGAGTAGACATTTCTCTAAATAATATATAAAAATAGCTAATAAACATATGAAAAATTTATATGGAACCACAAAAGGTCCCAAATAGCCAAAGAAATACTGAAAAAGAAAAGCAAAGCTGGAGGCATCATGATTTCAGATTGCAACTATATTACAAAGCTGTAGTCATAAAGACAGTATGGTACTGGCACAAAAACAGATACATAGATCAATGGAACAGAATAGAAAACCCGGAAATGGGTCCACAACTATATGGTCAGCTAACCTTCGACAGAGCAGGAAAGAATATCCAATGGAAAAAAGACAGCCTCTTCAACAAATGGTGTTGGGAAAACCAGACAGCAACATGCAGAAGAAAGAAACTGGACCACTTTCTTATACCATGCACAAAAGTAGCTTCAAAATGTATGAAAGACCTAAAAGTGATAGAGGAAACCATCAAAATCCTAGAAGACAACACAGGCAGCATCCTCTTGGACCTTGGCCATAGCAACTTCTTATCAGACACATCTCTGGAGGCAAGGGAAACAAAAGCAAAAATGAACTATTGGGACTTTATCAAAATAAAAAGCTTCTGCACAGTGAAGGAAACAATCAACAAAACTGAAAGGCAGTCTGTGGAATGGGACAATATATATGCAAATTATGTATCTGATAAAGGGTTAGTATCCAAAATCTATAAAGAACTTACCAAACTCAACACTCCCAAAACAAATAACCCAGTTGAGAAATGGGCAGAAGACATGAATAGACATTTTTCCAAAGAAGGCATCCAGATGGCTAACAGATACATGAAAAGATGCTTAGCACCACTCATCATCGGGGAAATACAAGTCAAAACCATGATGAGACACCACCTCACACTAGTCAGAATGGCTAAAATGAACAACACAAGAAACAACAGATGTTGGTGAGGATGTGTAGAAAGGGCAACCCTCCTGCAGTGTTGGTGGGAAAGCAAACTGGTGCAGCCACTCTGGAAAACAGTATGGAGTTTCTTCAAAAAGTTAAAAATAGAACTACCTTATGATCCAGAAATTGCACTAGTACGTATTACCCAAATGATACAAACATACAGATTTGAAGGGATACATGCACACTGACGTTTATAGTAGCATTATAAACAATAGCCGAACTATGGAAAGAGCCCAAATGCCCATTGACTGACGAATGGATGAAGAAAAGATGGTGTATATATATACAATGGAATATTGCTCAGCCATCAAAAAGAATGAAATCTTGCCATTTACAGCACGAAGATAGCTAGAGTGTATTATGCTAAGTGAACTAAGTCAGTCAGAGAAAGACAAATACCATATGATTTCATTCATATATACAATTTAAGAAACAAAACAGATGAACATATGAAAAAAAAAAAGAAAGAGAAAAAAAGAAATAGAGGGAAACAAACCAAAAGAGACTTGATAGTGAACAAACTGAGAGTTGATGGAGGGAGGGAGGTGAGGTATGGGCTAGATGGGGGATGGGTATTAAGGAAGGCACTTCTGTGATGAGCACTGGGTATTATACGTAAATGATGAATCACTGAATTCTACTCCTGAAGCTAATATTGCACTGTATGTTAACTAACTAGAATTGAAATCAAAATTTAAAAAATAAAATAAAATTTCTTTCTATACATAAAAAAAGAAAAGAAAGTCAGTCATTTGGGAGATGCAATATAAAACCACAGTGAGAATTATCTCAAACGTACTAGAATGGCTTTAATCAAAGAGAAGGAAAATAACAGGTATAGGCAAGGATGTGGAGAAACAGGAATGCTCATACTCAGAGTGGACGTGTGAAGTGACAGACCTTCAGACCTTTGGAAAAAGGTTGGCAGTTTCTAAAGTAGTTAAACAAATTTACCATGTGACCTAATAATTCCCTTTGATATTTACCCAATAAAAAATGGTTTGTGCTACTTTGGTAAACATAGGGTCATGGAAAAGTGAATGAGTTAACATTACCTATTTGTTTGTATGGGACCTGAAAGAATGAAAAGAAGAAAGGATAAATCCAATAATTTCAGTTTGAACACTTTAGTATATTGTGGTGCTGTTTACTGGGATTGAGAGAAGAGATGTGGGGAGGAAGATAAGTAATTCTGCTTTTGTTATATCATCTGGCAATGTCGGTGGGTATTACAAATGTGCTTATCCCTTCTGTGCCATGCTTGTTGCCTCCCTAAATTTTTTGTACTAGGGTCTTCTCTAAGTCTAGAAACCTCATTCCCCATTTTCCCACATCCGTGTCCTCTGGTCATAAAATTTCCAGTTTCTTGGAAAGGATGGTCTTATTTTCTTTCTACCAAATTTTACTTAGTTAACATTGAAGTTCAAATATTCCTTTCTTCTATATCACTATTCTGTTTATTTTCCAAATGTCCTTAGATCGACATTCACCAATATTCAGATATTTACTGGACCCCACACCACGTGCTATTCTATGCAAAGGTTCAGTGACTCCAGTACCTTCAAAGTCCAGCAAGTAGAACAAGTCAGATAAATAAATACAAAGAGGAAAATATTACTGTTCGTGCAAGAGATGTGCTGCAATCAGTGCAGGGAAACACACACACACACACACACACACACACACAGCCGAACAACAAACAAGTTTTCAATGCAATAGAGAAAATCCTCCTCCACAAAGATGAGAGTATTATTAGCCTTTTTAAATTTTCATTCACCATAGTGATCTTTAAAAAAGATATTCATTCATGTCTCCTCATTGCCTAAAATCCCTTGAGATTTCTGATGTACGTAGACTAAAGCAAATTCCCTACCTTAAATACAAAGTCCTATGAGATTTGGACTTGCCAACCTGTTCAACTTCATTTCCTGACACTGTTTCTCTAGNGCTATCTCTGTCGAATAAATAGGTAGAATCTTTAAAAAAAAATAAAATAAAATAAAATAAAAAAGATATTCATTCATGTCTCCTCATTGCCTAAAATCCCTTGAGATTTCTGATGTACGTAGACTAAAGCAAATTCCCTACCTTAAATACAAAGTCCTATGAGATTTGGACTTGCCAACCTGTTCAACTTCATNGCAAATTCCCTACCTTAAATACAAAGTCCTATGAGATTTGGACTTGCCAACCTGTTCAACTTCATTTCCTGACACTGTTTCTCTAGGGTTGTACATTAAGGATATTTATGCATCTATTTTCCTTTGTTTTGAAATTTTCATCTAGAGCACTATCCCTCAGAAATAAAAATCAGTAATAAGGATATAGGAATGTTTACTATTGAAGTATTTGCTGTATCAAGTGATGAAAACAACCTTAACGTCCATTCATAGTAGACCAGTTAGTTAATTATGATATGTTTATATTGTGCTATCATGAATTATATCTATATGCAGTAAAGGATTAAGACTGCAGTTCAATTATATAAGATAAATTGGCTTGAAAAATAAACATCAACAACAGCACAACAAAAAATCACTGAAGAAAACCATATGTTTATAAGTTTCTGTAAACATAAAAAAGAATTGATAGGCTACACATTGAGTTCCTATCATTGATTATATAACCAGGAGTGCAATCGTGTAGTAAGACATTCACTTTTTATCTATCTATATTTTGACTGATACAATAAGCACGTTTTGCTTTTTGTTTTAATTGGAGAATAATCTAGTAAAATTGAAAAACTACCTGTTCCTTTAGTTCTTTTCTCTGCCTTGAAGTTTAACACTATTAGAAAGGAAAAAAAATGCTAGGAACTTTATAAAATAAAAGTCACATACATTTGAAAAGTTGTTTCTTGATGAAGAACATTTTATATGTTCCCATGTAGAGTTACTGAACACATCGTGATTATATTCAATCATTATAAATAGTCCTTGTTTTTTATTTGGTTTTTATTAATGTAAAAAAATTATCTCTTTGTTTTGGACTGTAAAGACATTTTGAGTAGGGGAAAATATATAGGCAAATCTACTCACATTTGTCAATGTGACTGAAAGTCTTATAGGTTGCAGAAATACAGTCATTAAAGGCATAGATTAAAAAAACATTGAAATTCTCGTTCACTGTTGGTTCTGGAGGGATCAATCAAATTGTAATGGGTTACTTAGAGGGGCAGAAAAAAGAAAACTGTTAACATTCTGATATATTATTATCCAATTCTGAATATATAAATTAAGAAATACATAAAAATATATATGTATATGTTTACATGTGCATGTAAATATGTAAAGAGTGCAATTGGTAGTAGTTCTTAATACGTATACACTAAGATAATATTGATTTGTTAATGTTGATATAAAATATCTGCTTTAAATCACTAGCATCTTTTTAATAGGTGACTATCAAAATTTTCATATTTGGTTATTTCTGATTTTGTTTTATGACTTACTTTACTTTGATTATTTCCAAGATTATTTTATAATTAACTTACTGTTGGTGTTGTGTTTTTGTGTGATAGTGTGTGTGTATGAATTTTTTAGTAGTGCTTGAAGAGAATATGTTTCATGTTTAAAATAGATACATTTTATCTGCATGTATTGTCATCTTTATTAATTAAGTTATTATATTATTTACTTTTGCTGTGTCTGGTATGTCTATAATGGACAGACAGAAAAATGAGTTCTTGTCAGTCTTCATAAATTTTTAAATTTTATTTCTTCATAAGTATAGTAACATAGGAATTAAAAAAAAAACCACTCCCTATGTGATTTCACATTTTTGTACTCTAACAAGGTGGCTTTGTTGGTAGACTAATGTATGTATTACAATGTACTTCTTGCCAAACCGTGAGGTCAGTCCTTATGAAATCAATGCCTTTTAATGCTCCATGCTGAACAAGAAGTAAAAAGTATAAAGCTCATTAATTAAGCTGAGGGAAGGTGGGGACATAAGAATGAATATACTGTGTGTGTTGGCTTTCATTTTGATCTATCACTCACCCCAAGTTAGAAGAATCTATTGACGTTGCTTCTTCCTCAAAATGGGTGTGGCTTGCAAAGGATATGGCTGCTGTGCTGTTCTAGGCAAGACACGCTGGTCAAATATCACCATGACAAGTAGCAGAATGTAAATCACTGGGATTGGGGTTCAGGCACATGGATAGCATTATATAAATATTTGGTACTAGGGCTCATTGGGCCTCTTAAGCCCCAGTGTAGGGCCAGGGTGCTAAAGAGAGACCAAATTGGTATAACTCCATGTCTATTACCATTAAAAAAAAAAGTATGTATATACACACACAACACAGGTATACATACACATACATATATGCATATAATATGTATCATTACTCTGCATTATATAACATGCCAAAATACGTATCTCATATATATTATATACATACATATGTAATTTTATACATAGGTAAAACATTTGTTTCTGCCTATTTTCTCTGTTGAGATCCATATATGTTTCACCTTGAAAATAAAGGGATGCATTATTTAAATAGACAAATGTATTTAATTGATTGATAACATTTCTCTTGTATAACTATTGAAATGCCTTCTTCGAGAAAATTGAGCCAGGTAAAATATATATATTGTTTGATGTCATATAGTAAGTGGAACAGCTAATCAGATTTAGGTTTCCTGATTGAAATATAACATTATATCCTAAAGTAAATAAAACATTAGCATAGTGATGAAGAGTTAAGGACTCAGACATCTTGGATTGAACAGTTGTTCTGGTAGACAGCTGTGTGAGATCTTTGTCTTCTTGTGTCTCTGTTTTCTCATTTGTAGAACATGTAATCATATTTAGTTTATATCTGCAAAGTGTGTGTGAGTGTATGTAAAATATATATTTGTGTTTATATGTATATTTGTTTGTATACCTATATTTATGTACATATGTATGTTTGTGTCTCTGTATATACATATATCATAATGCCAGGGAATAATAACTTTGATTTATGCTAAGACAGAAACTTTAAGAATATAACCAGATATTTTTTGAAGCAAAAATAATCAAAAAAACATGTTTATTCTGATCATTTTAAAAGTGCAATACTCTTGATGCTTCAAACAATATTACACTATTTACAAAGATTAACCAGAACAAAGTCATTTATATGGATAATGTCTCCCCTGATTATTCATTGTAAATGCATTCAATTATTGCTATTAGATATGTTGTAACTGACTTTGACTTAAATGTTTGTATTTAACAACTACTTACACGGGCCTACTGAGGAATATGTATCCCAATCCCTGCAATACTCCTTGAAACAAAATTGCCTAATGAAGTCTTCATTAAGTTCACATAATTATCAATTGGAAGCACAATATGAATTTTCTAATGACTTTTCAGTCATAACTTAAAATGATAGAAATATGACACCGAAATGGATGTGCTGTCAGGGTATGTTCTCCTGACTCTGTTACTTCCAGAAGATTATGGCACTGATGGTTTTTAATCATTTGGATAAAAGGGAGAAAAAAGAAAGCCCTTCTCTTTCACCTTGACAATGAAATTGTGATTAAAAACTGATTATCTAACTATGACCACAGAATCAATCATCTCTTAACACACACTCTCAGGAAAAATTAAGTTAACATTGGAAGAGAGAAATATGAAAATAGCCTGATGGTTACTGTGGAATAGAAAAGATCTAGAGGCCATGCCAGGATTTTTGTAATTTAATCTCATGAGTGCTAGGACACATAAAATGTGATCGCTATTGCTGAATAGTGTGGATAATGCTTGTCTGTTAGGGTAACACTTGCCTGCTGGCTTAAACAAATAATATAAAAATCTCAGCAGCATAAACAGTTTGCTATGTCCTGCTCAGTACACAGATCATTTCAGATGCCTCTCTAGGAGAGTTTCCTGCCGAGTGGTAGCTCAAGGATACCTTCTTCTTTAAATGTGTGGCTGTGCCATGCTGTAATCCTTCCTTTAAGCCCACGATGAGGAGGCAGAAAGAGAGAGCCCATGATCTCTAGGGAGATTTTAGGGATCAAGCCTTGATTTAGCTAAATCTAAATGGCTGGAACCAATCAGTCTCCAACTTCACTGCAAGGAAGCCTGGGAACTGTAATCTTCTACCTTAGCGGAAACACATTCCTGTAATACTAAACAGAAGAAATGGGATTGGTGGGGATCTAGCCTCTCTTGGCCTCATTGTACAATGAGAATAAGTACCTGAAATATTTTTATCATTTGTCGTGCTGACTATTAAGTTATATTTGAAGCTATAACTATCACTATCCAAGTCCTTTATTCTCATGACAGTATATTTTAATTTTCTCAGGCTCAAAATGTGCAAGTGAAAGTATTAGGAGTTTCCAATCTCGGAAAACTCAATTTGCCCTGATTCAAGGGCTCATATTCATTTGTGTTGTCAAAGGGAGAGGGAGAGAGAGAATCCCAAGCAAGCTCCACACTCAGCGCAGAGCCCAACATGGGGCTCAATCTCACAACCCTGATATCATGACCTGAGCTGAAATCAAGAGTAGGTCACTTAGCTGAGCCACCCAGGCACCCCACCTTCAATAACATTTTTAAAGCAACCAGTCCTTCTGTTATCACTTTTTTTGATGGTACTTAGGAAAGAATATTTTGTTTTGTCTTTAAAAAATGAATGTGTATGTTCTAGGCTTTTAGTGTTCCCATTAGAATCTCCTTTAATAATTAGATTTAAAATGGAATTATGTCAAATATTTAAAATAGCTCAACTTTTTCCCCCTTTCCCATTACTTATATGGGCTCCTAAGTAATTTATTCTTAATTACAGAATATTTTATTATCATCCAGGCAGTAATTTTCTTACAGTTTAAAAAGTAGACTGTAAACATTGCTATATTTTTCATTTCTGTACGAAAAAATTTCAATCTGAGTTTTTGACAGGTGGTTATTAGATAACGACTACTTTTCAAGTAACTTCACACTGATTCATTGTACTTCAAATAAAACATCTGCTGAGAACACTGTTCTTGCAAAAGAGGTTTAAAATTATATTACACCATTCATAAAGCAACTTGGTATGAACATTTGGAAATTGTATGCATTTGCTCCTTTCTGTCCAATAATAAATGCACGAAGAACTCTTAAAGATTTTATCCAATTTAATATCAACTGGTGGCCAGGAAGAAAGTTTTATAAGTTCAGTAGAAAAATGTTCAGCGATTCTCGGTAAACTTTTTTTTCAACGTACACAAAATGTCTTTCCCTATTTCTCTTCTGACAGTAAAACAATAGTTTGCTTTTCGCTTTTTTAACCAAGGAAGAGAACTTTTTATAGACTTTGTCTGTGTGTCTCTGTTGTTGTGTTTGTGTTCTTCTTTTATGTAACAATAAAAGGACATGGCCTTTCTTTTTTTTTTTTTTTTTTAAAGATTTTATTTATTTATTTGACAGAGATAGAGACAGCCAGCGAGAGAGGGAACACAAGCAGGGAGAGTGGGAGAGGAAGAAGCAGGCTCATAGCAGAGGAGCCTGATGTGGGGCTCGATCCTGTAACGCCAGGATCACGCCCTGAGCCGAAGGCAGACGCTTAACCGCTGTGCCACCCAGGCGCCCCAGGACATGGCCTTTCTGAAATTTTGAGTATTTCAGTTAATATTTTCCTTCATTTATCATAACTTCAATTCTTTCCTGACTTTATATTTGATTGTCTCAAACAATATATTAATACAAAGATGATTGACTCTAAAGGATTCTCCTATAAAAATCTAAGTAATGAAAAGATTCTATACAAGGAAGTATAATAATGGACCTCAGACCCAGAGGTCCTATGTATGGCACTGTTTTGCTTCCATTTTCAGGAACTCCAGAGCATATTTCCATTTCATTTGAAATAGGATTGGGTACTAGGGATGAAAACCTATAAGGCATGGTGCATTTGAACCTCTCATTCACTCTGCAAACATCTAACCTGTTAGGCAAGACAGTGCAAAGTAGAGTACAGTCTTCTGGGAAATTTACCCTTGAGAAGCAGACACAGACTCTTATAAATGTCATACCCTTGGATTCTATTCTGGAAGACTATAGTCCTAGACTATAGTCCTAGTTAGAAGAAACGACAACAGAGGACTTTACAAAAGTCAAAACTTTAGTGTGAAAGGAAAATAGATGATGGCATCAGAAAATGAGGCATCCCAATAGGAAAGCCTTGAATCAGAAAGAAAGTGATTTTCAAATGACACTGCAAAAATATCATCATGTCCCTGCTGATGAATGTTTTACTGTGTCAGATTATAAAATGCTTTTTTATTCAGAGGTGGGTGGTCAGAGGGCCTATAAAACTTTGCAAGTTTCAAGCCTACATAAAACCTATGTTCATCAGATGTGTTATCCTCTGGATTTTTTGTTCAGTGACTAGGAGTAAAATAATTAACTGAACGGTATCTGTGTCTTATTTTGGGGATCAGGCCTCTAAGCGACTGACACGTGGCTTAAAATATATGGGACACATACTTGGCTAAGATGTGATTTTGCCAAAATAAGTCAAAGAGGGTTCTAAAATGTAGATGTCTGAGACCTACCAATTCAAATCTCAGGTATCAAAGATTTTTGAAATCAGTGACTTCTGCCAGGTTTGAATAGATGAATAAGACTTCAGGCAACATCAGTATAAAAGTCTCATTTCCCATCCACTCAAGTTTATTAAACATTCACTCTGCACCCAGCAGTGTGGAAGATACTGAAGACGTCAAAAAGATTCCTATCCTCAAGGAATTCATGGCCCAAAAAGTGAAGTCAAACTTGTACACAAATAGGAAATATTACTAGCAGGTTGATATGAACCGAGTACATTGAGAGCTCTTTAGAAAGGAGAGAGTAATTATTTCTACCTAGGAGACTATGGATAAGGAAAAAAAAAAAAACAAAACCTCAGAGAGTTCGAATTTTAATATTTTTCTTTATGTGTTTTTGTCAGGAAGATGAATACATTTTCATATAGAATCACACACT
Source organism: Ailuropoda melanoleuca (assembly GCF_002007445.2). Classification (NCBI taxonomy): domain Eukaryota; kingdom Metazoa; phylum Chordata; class Mammalia; order Carnivora; family Ursidae; genus Ailuropoda; species Ailuropoda melanoleuca. The sequence goes on from NC_048218.1 coordinate 23,383,691, forward strand.
CATTTGAATTCACAGGGGATTTGCCTCATATATATTCATTCATTTAGCAAATGTTTATTGAGCACCCACTTTCTGTGTCATGGGACATATGTATTGGAACTGGACATTATTAAAACATGTTTTCCAGTTAAATATTCTCATGCTTTTAAAAGAAAATGCAGTATAGTGCAGTTTTTTAAATTTTTTTTTAAATTTAAATTCAATAGCCAACATACAGTATATCATTAGTTTCTGATGTAGTGTTCAATGATCCATTACTTGCATATTGTACAGTTTTTAGAATCAACTGATGGCATATCTTTACTTAAAGGCGTCCCACTTGAAATATTTTTCTTACATAGCTTGGTGCTGGAAATGGGCAAAGTGTCCCGATAGGCTTATCAGACCACTGTCATATTGGAGAATGCCCGGGGAAGTAGAGGCTAGTATTATACTGCTGATTCAAACTGAATTCAGTTTTAACTCTTTATCCAATTTTCTAGTTTTCTTTCTGTGTCTGCCTTTTTCATGCAACAGCGATTTAGCATGGATGAGTTTGCCAGCTGTCTTCCCAGTGGAAAACACATGTAACATCTTCGCTAATGTCACAATGGAAGCCATTTGTTACCTACTGGTTTGAGGAAAAGACTTAGTGGATTTCTACATGTGTTTCATTTACTCATTAATAAACTGGACCATAGAAAACTAGACCTTGTTAATGATTAAACGAACAGTTTCTAAGCTGAGGAACTCCAAACTGGACTGTATAGTATAGTATTTTCTTAATAACATGTATTTCCAAATACATCATTGCAGAATCTGAACAGATTGGTGTATAGAAATTCTGCTCACTGATTACAGGGATGCTATTTTAAGGAGATGTTAAGTCCATGACATAACATTCTAAAGTTTAAATAATTAACTTTTGTAGGTAGTCAAGCAAAGGTTAAACAAAAAGGTTTACGTGGGAGGGTGTAAGAAATGTTATCTACAATCTGAAAGCACTACCTGTAGACTGATTCTAAAAAAATGAATCATGATTTTTAAACAAATTTCTACCTAGTGGTTAAATTGAGTGCAAATTAAAACATAATATGTAATGTACATAAAAACCTTTCATTTCATCTTAGAAAGCAGGTATGTAAAAACAAAATTAATAGTTTGATAACAAAGTAATGCCAATCAGTCTAGGATGGATGCAAATGCATGTACTATAATATTTCATTTTTATGGACACATTTCTTACTGCTTTTTGAGGCCTGTTAAAACATATAGATTTAAATTGAATTTGAAATTGTATCCCCCACCAAAGGAAACAACTTCTAACTTAAAGAACAATAGACATCATGTGAGTATTTATTAAATACAAGGATACAGAAAATACCCAAGTCATTGAAATCCTGAATTATTGAAACATCATAAGGCATTCAGCTTGTCTTAATCAGCTCCCAAAAGATTAGCAAATTTGCAAGCTGAATCTTCTACTGTTACATTCTAGGCTAACAATGACTGACAAGGTAGATTGATTGCAAAAATGTCCCCAGTTTTTCATCACTCTGCACTGATGGCTCTTGAATATGACTTTGAAGCACTTCTAGTAAAAGGTGAAATTTCTCCTACTTCTTAAATCTGCACCAGCATTGTCACTTGCTTTAACCGATTGAAGTCAATGGAAGTGGTGGCATGCCAATTCCCAAGCCTGGATGTCAGAAAGCCTTGCACAGGGCACCTGGGTGGCTCAGTTGATTAAGCCTCCAACTCTTGGTTTTGGCTCAGGTCCTGATCTCAGGATCACGGGAGCGAGCCCCAGGTCTGGCTCCAAGTTCCACGCAGTCTGCTTAAGATTCTCTCTCCCTTTGTCTTTGCCCATCCTCCCACACTTGCAGGCTCTCTTTCTCTCTCTCTCTCTCTCAAATAAATAAATAAATCTTAAAAAAAAATAGAACTGCTCAGTTCTTAGAAAAGTGCCTGTTACCATGAGAACAAGCTCAGTTTTGCTTACTTGACAGGGTTTGAAGACAATTTGGATAGGGACAAGATGTCTTAGCTAAGGAATATACATTGTCCTCTATTAGCCATTCTTTTACAACACTAAATTTGGAGTCATTTATTATTATTACTATTATTATTATTATTATTATTATTGTGGTGTTAGCTGATATTAATCCTCCTATTTGATACTAGTGTAATTGTGATAAGTATACACTGATGCCAGAGGTGGGAAACCGTATTTTTTTAAATAATGAAAATTAAATTTGAATGCAATATTTATTACATGACTTTAAAAACTCAAAGCTGTTTGAGATTACTTGAGACTTCTATTTTTGCAAAGACATGACAAGAAAATAATCTAGGAGAGAAGGAAAAAAAATATAGTAATCAAGAACTCACTCCAAAATGTTTTGTTCCACTGACATCTCCCCAGGGGGCAGATAGTTTCTTTTGCTCGCTAATGATATTTTCCTGTCATTGAGCACCAATATCTCCACATTTTGGCTTCTACTGCCCAGAGCCAAATGAATAATCTTAATTGCTTGGTTATATCTGTTTACCTCTTGAGTATTTTGCCAGCAGTCTAACTATGCCAACAACCCATTTTATGTTGCTTTACCTAAAGGGATAAGATAAACAAGTCATTTTCTTTAAGTGTTTTCACACGTTCATTTAATCAACAAGAGTTTATAGAGTATCCAACTCCTTCTGTACACTGTATGCACTATGCCATGCACTGGAGAGATATACAAACAAAGGTAACCTTTAGTGGGAGCTTAGATTTTTCAAGATCCATTATAGTCCTTTGTGGGTCCTTTACGGACCTCCTCATGAAAACCCTGTGAAGTGTGTTTCCCTATGGTATCTATCAGGAAACTAAGGTACAGACACATTAACATGACTTGTGTATGCCAATACATAGGTATTAAGTGTCATAGTTAAGATTTAAACACACACATTCTGGTTCCAAAGCTGGTGACATCATCATTTGGATATCCTATTTTTAACACTAAGTTGGCAACCAAACAAAGAGTCCCTTCCCTAAAAGTGTCCTAAACAACTAAACCGAGAGAGAGAGAAAGAGAGAGAAAGAGAGACAGACAGAGAGATTTCTATTAGCATCCTGATACCCTCTCAATGTTATACACGATAAAGCACAGATACTGATTCAGAGGAGGGAGGAGAATTAAGGAAGATTGTTTTAAAGGTAACATAAACTAGCCAGACACAGAGAGATGTGGAGGAATGGGGACCATTGAGAAAGAAGCAGCTTCTGCGGAGATAGAGAGACACAAAGGCATCACAGAAACATAAAGCCAAGTTGAAGTGCGGGGAAGAGATGATAAGGATGAGCTGGACAGGTCAGCAGAAACTGGGTCACAGCACGCCTTGTATACTGAGCTGAAAGTTTGGCTTACTCAGATCTGCTGTGCATTTGTTTTTTATTAATATACATCTAGGAATGGTCTTGTAGCTGAAGAGGACAAGTCGTTGGGTTTTTGCAGTAATTGAGACAAGAAAAGATAAGGTGCAATAGATAATAGAAGTGGAAATGGTGACGAGTTGGATGTAAGACACACAGAAGTTAGAAAGTAGGACGTGGTGCCTGGTTGAATGTGGAAGAATAAAGCAAGAGAGGCTTAAGCAGTTGCACATACTGTGTCCCCTTTTCACTATTAATGGAAAACAAAAGATATAGTGACAAAGACCTTGGATATTGAACGTATATTAATTTTAGATCCAGATTTTGAGTTTTTATTAGCTGTGTGACCCTGGACTAGTTTCTAATATCTCTGTTGTATAGTTACCTGATCTTTAAAATGGGGTATTATTAGTAATTTATGTATAGAGTTGTTCTGAGGCTTAAATGGAATAAGGCATGCAAAACAATTTCCTGAGGGAAATATCTCTGAGACTTTTTCTTTCCATGTTCATGGCCTCCTCTCAGCCCATCTCTTTAAGCTGGGATTACAATAGAGGCCAGTCCTTGTTGTCCCCTACCTCTAGTCTTACCTGCCGCCAATCTACCCTCCTCACCTCTGTCATGGTAATCTTTCCCAAACACTATTTTCATTCTATCAGGTGAGGTTACTTAACCAGGACAAAAGAAGGCTGATGGAAAACCTGATAGCTGCCTCCAAAGGAATAAAAATCTATCTCAGGGGAAGGGAAGCAATTTTGCTCCATCTAGTGCCAAGAGGGCTGAATAAAAATAAATAAATAATCTGTTCCATATATAGTAATAAATATACTTAGAATTTAGTTATCTTATGCAGAGGCAAATGCCAAAGTTTTAAATAATAAAAAGTTATTTTTTGAGATCCAAGGGCAAAGTGTGCAGAGATATAATTGGGATGTCTATTATGTGCACCAGTTTGAAGAGATAACTTTAATCAAATTTGCACATAGTGGTAATCAAAACAATAGGACAAGTTTAAAACTTGCAGGAAGATGTAAAATTAGGTGATAGGGTCAAAAAATCCACCCTCAGAACACCAATATTTAAAATAAGGAATAAATATGTCCATTAGGGTTGGGGCATAGAAGCGATGTTGTCATTTGCTAAAAATAGCTCTGGTGGCGTCAGAGCTGCCTTCATGGGCGTGCAACCTGGACTGTCTCACGAGGCTCCGCTCATGGACAGCATCTGCTAAGGCTCACTTGGTTTATTGCTGTGCTATCCAAGTCTGAAAATTCTTCATAATTTTATCTTTGAACATGTGTTTCGGAAGTGACATATATTAGTTTGCTAGTGCAAACAAATTCCACATACCAAAACATCACATTGGGTGGCTTAAACAACAGAAATTTATTTTCTCATAGTTCTGGAGACTGGGAGTCCAAGATCAAGATGTTGGCAGGTTTAGTTTCTCTTGATTCCTGTCTCCCTGACTCACAGATGGCCATCACCTTGCTGTGTCCTCACAGGGTCTCTCCTCTGTGCATGTAAGCTTCTGGGATTCGCTTGTGTATCCAGGTTTCCTCTTCTTATAAGGACACCAGTCAGATTGAATTAGGGTCCACCCATTTGACCTCATTGTACCTTAATTTCCTCTTTAAAGGCTCTATCATGAATATGGTCACATCTGAAGTACTGGGGGGGGGGTAGGATTTCAACGTAGGAATTTGTGGGGAACAGAATTGGGTCTATAATATGACGTATGATGGGAAAATGGAAAATGTGTGTGAGCAGCTGAGATATGCTGGAAATGCCTCAGGCTGACAGGCCAAGAGGCTACAGGAGTCCAGAATAATTGGCCCAGAGGCCTGGTGTGCAGGCAAATGCCTCCAGGTGGCCCTCATCTACCCAGAGCTCTATCTGTGGCACCCAGATGGAAGCAGGGGCTGCTGGAAAGAGAACACGTTCTACAGGTGGGCAGTGCTGGGAACTTCTGTTTTCTGAACCCATCTAGGCAGTGTGTTCATAAATATGAACTCCAGCATGAGTAGGAAAACAGAGACTGCTACGCTCAAACAGTAAATATTGTCAGGAAATCCTTATGAAACAAAAACATTCATGGGAAAATGCCAAAAATTATATCAGTAGTTACTAGATTTCCTCAACAAATTTAAAAGCTCTGGTTTTGAAAACTGTTGCAACATTACAACGCAAACGTCTGGTTTTGAAAACTGTTGCAACATTACAACGCAAACGTCTATAGGCTTAGAGATAAAAATTAAGTTTAAAGATCATCAAGGTTAATAGAAAAGAACACTCTTTTCACAAGATGCTCTGGCTGAACAAATAACTGAAAAGAAGGCAGTTGTAAAATTAATTTTTCTTTGTGATTGCAGATACAGTGATAAAATACATTAACCAGCATTTTGAATTATACTCAAGTCAGGAAGTCATTTATGGTTTCTTGTACAACCTGCACAGGTTAGAGGAAATGTCAGAGGAAACATTAAAATGCCATTGTGTAAATTTACATCTAAAATTAAAGTCAGACTGACATGAAACTGGTATGTATGAAGAATTAATTCTTTTTAGAAGAATTGTTCTTAGAGAATCAGTCTTAGATGTACTAAAATGGATATTTCAAAATAATTTATCAGAATTTATTTGAATGCTGTCACCAGCTATAAAATACTCTTAAACATCTCTAGTAACAATTGCATCAGCAGGAAGATCTTTCTCAAGATAAAAAATTATCAAATATTGTATTCAACCTTCCATTTGCCAAGAATAACTGATGTCACTTTGAATTATATCATTTGGAAATAAATTGTATACATTTTGATGATATGATAAAATGAATTTGCAGAATAGTGACTCAGAAAAACCTTATGGTCAATCAAGATATCACATTACTAAAATATTATTATTTAATATACTATATAAAACGGTGACACTAAAATTATTATAATTTTCAATTAGGAAGCTGATGTTGTCACTCATGTATCACTGTCACTCTTATGCTTAATAAATAATAACATATTATTTAAGGAAAAGCTTGATATTTTAGTGGCTTTGGTGGAATTTTCATTTTTTTTAAAGATTTTAATTATTTTTCAGAGACAGTGAGAGAGCAAGCATAAGCAGGAGGAGTCGCAGGCAGAGGGAGAAGCAGGCTCCCTGCAGAACAAGGAGCCCAATACAGGACTCGATCCCAGGACCCTGGGATCATGACCTGGGCAGAAGGTAGATGCTTAACCAATGAGCCACCCAGGCATCCCTGGAATTTACGTTTTGTACTGGGACCTGAAAATTATTCAGTTAGCCCTGGTTAGAGTAATAGATTTGGAATAAGTTCAAAGAGAAGGAGGTGAAGAAGGAAAGGCAGAGATTGTAAATGTCTATTTTATGGTGTTTCTTTCTATAATAGGTAGCATAGAAATGGACAAAGTAGAGGAGCAGAGAAATGGAAAAGCCAAAACATCACAAGAGGATGGGGCTAGAGAGGGCATGTTGTTTTAATATGGGAGCTAATAAATCAGGTTTGTGGTCTTATGAAAGTCAGCCAGTGGAGGGGGAGAAATCAATATTGTAAAATAGATGAGTGCAGGAATGAAATATATAGAAGGCAAGATATGAAGGGATCCCACTCACAAATAAAGGAGTTAGTCTTTGAAAGATTCAGGGATACCTTATTTCGTCACAGAAAGTAAGGGAGAGGTTGTAGAAAATCAGCAGGTGAATTAACAATTTTGGCAGTAAGTAGATGAAAGAAAAAAAATGGCTATTTTTTTTTTCCTGAGACAATACATAAACGGCTTAATTTGGAAGTCAGTACAGTGAACCTGTAGATGGAAAGATTGTGATGAATGGTTGAATTCGTTTGTACTTGGCAGTTTGGAAGTGGATGGTTGACAGAATACTAAAGGTTTGAAATAGTTATAGTGGGAAATGTACAAGAAAATTACTGGAAATTCATAGCAATACTGGGCAACCTTGACATATGTGGTCACAGAACATGGATTTTTTTGACACCTTTCTGCACAGTCGTATGATTTTTTGTTTTGTTTTGTTTTGTTTTCCAGCACTATCCAGGAGCCTAGGGTAGGAATAGAAATACTAGGGAGCTAGCATTCTTTGTGGTTGTGTTGTTTTAAGATAGTGTGGGAGAATGACAAGATGGAAAAATTCTATTCACATAAAGGCTTTTATTTTTTTATTTTATTTTAAAGATTTTATTTTTTTATGTGTGTGTGTGAGAGAGAATGCGTGCACTCACGGAGGAGCAGGGGGGAGGGAGCAGGAGAAGCAGACTTCCCACTGAGCAGGGAGCCCTGCATGGGACTCGATACCAGGACCCTGAGATCATGACCTGAGCTGAAGGCAGACACTTAACTGGCTGAGCTACCCATGTATCCCTCATATAAGGTTTTTTAAGAAGTGGTCAAAATTATGGATCCCAGATCAAATATGAAGAGAGGAAAAAAATGAAAAGATATGAGAGGACTAATTAATTGAGAGAAAATGTAGAGGTCAAGGGACTGGAGTCTTTTTTTTTTGTTTTTTTTTTATTTAATTTTTTTTTTTAAGATTTTTTATTTATTTGACAGAGATAGAGACGGCCAGCGAGAGAGGGACCACAAGCAGGGGGAGTGGGAGAGGAAGAAGCAGGCTCATAGCAGAAGAGCCTGATGTGGGGCTCGATCCCAGAACGCTGGGATCATGCCCTGAGCCGAAGGCAGACGCTTAACCGCTGTGCCACCCAGGCATCCCAAGGGACTGGAGTCTTAATGAAACCAGCAATTATGTAAAGTGAGAATAAAGGAGTGAGACCCTGAAAACGCCTGTGGATCACAAGTGTAACATTTGCACTTAAGATTTTGGACAAGATAGATCTCAGATAGGATCATATTTGATCAAGGGTAAAAATGATTGAAGTGAAGTAGAGAAAAAAAACTAAAAACCTAACACTGAATTTTCATAGGCTATTATTTTGTATGGCTAAATTATGAAGCAAATACAGTTATGTTTACTTTCTTGAAAAATCTGGAATTCCCTAACGTTAACAATTGCTTTATTTCTCATTTCCTTTAGTTTTGATGTCCCCATCTTAACTTACCACCAAAGTCTCCTACAAAGGACTAAGAGTCCTTGTTATGGTCAACTATATCAGACTGTCTCTTAGGGTGATTTTCCTTCCCCAAACAATAAAACGTTGGGAAACTTTGAGTTCATTTCATGTTCCAAAATGGGAAAATATTTAGTTAATGGCAAGTTTAAAAGTGATGCTTCTCTTATGAACGAGTACACATAGGAAGAGGCTGTGTCTTGAGGGATAGATGCTTGAAAAATTGGGGGGATTTAGAGTCCAAGCTTCAGAATTTTTGGAATTTCTAAGCCATGGATTTTTTAAAAGATTTATTTATTTATTTTAGAGACCGAGAGAGAGCACTAAGGGGAGGGACAGAGGGAGACAGAGAGAATCTCAAGCAGACTCCCCACTGAGCACAATGGGGTTAATCTCACCACCCTGAGATCATGATCTGAGCCAAAACCAAGAGTCGGACACTTAACTGACTGCATCACCCAGGCGCCCCCTAAGCCATGGAATTTTTAGTCTAAGGCAAATAAGAGGCACGTTAAAGGGGGATCATAAAGGAAGAAATAGATCAACTGCCATCTTTTATTGCTATTGATTGGAGCATAGCTCTTGGATTGAATTACACGAGTCAGGAAGGTGGTGGTGAAGAGGATTTGTTTGAACAGTGAATTTTGTAGCAGCTCAAAGAGCAATACAGAAATACATTAGGAAAAAAATTATAATGTAACTTTAAGAAATGGGAATATACGGAAAACAAGGAATTCAGATTTAAGAGCCATTTTTCGGAATTTACAGGTCATGCTTGAAAATTTAAATGCAAATATTAGAAGATATTTTCTTCAGATTTTTAAAGCGTAAATGTATTTTATACGTATAAAATATGTATTTTATCCAGAAGCCAAATAAAGACGTGATCTTGAGGAGCACATGGCAAAATGACTGGTTCTCCTGAGGTTGTTAGGTCTGAATCATCGATGGCAGCTTTTGTCCAAGGAGTTTCTACAGCTAATTCTGTGGCTGAAAGAAAGGTCAGGAAAATAGAAACCTTTCTTTAGAAGCAGTTTTTAGAGATGTTAATCAACTTTCTAGAATAAAAAGAGTGTGTCCAGAACTAGAAACTCTAGATCAAAATAGATAAGGGAAGCTCTGTCACTAGAAGGAGCACACCATCAACACGGAAATGAGATGGCCATAACTATAAGCCCAAGGGGAAAGGAAATGAAGAGATTCTGGGCAGGCTGGATGGAGAACAAAAACTCCTACAGGAACATCTCTTCTTGGAACTGCCTGTATAGTATATAGTATACATTTTGAATATTTGCAGAAGGCAGCAATGCTGCAAATACCACTTTGAGGAGCCATGCAGTATGAAAAGATATGCCACTTGCCCCCACCCCACCCTCACTGATAGTAATTACATTCATGAAAAAAATTGACTTTTTTAAAATAAAGATTTCATTTATTTATTTGACAGAGAGAGAGCACAAGCAGGGGGAGCGGGAGAAGGAGAGGGAGAAGCAGACTCCCCACTGAGCAGGGAACCCGATCCGGGGCTCGATCCCACAACCCCGGGATCATGTCCTGCATGGAAGGCAGTTGGTTAACTGACTGAGGCACCCAGACACCCTCAAAAATTGACTTCTTGATGAGAAACTGAGTTTTAGTGAAGTGGCATCAGGTTATCTGGCACTGACTGGCCTTATGGAAAACGGAACACCAGTAATTCCTTCATAAACTACTGTTGCTCGGATAAAATTGAGTCTCTGCTTTGGTCTTTTACAATAACAGGAAGTACTGATTTTGGAAATAGCTGGTTTTTGTTGTTGTTGCTGTTCTGTGTTCTGTTTTGGTTTGGTTTTTTTGGCCAGGGGTGAATGAGGAGGTGGTGCTGGTGCAGAAAATGACTGCTTTCCCTCCCAGCTACTGGCTTGTTTTCTCCATTTGGTGCATATAAGTAGGGCTAATGCTGTGATCATGTTTTCCCTCTGATTCACTGTTTGGATTCTAAAAACATGAACAACATGAGACAATTTAAAACCTGTAGCCTCAAAGGAACTGTTCCCATATTTGTGGACGACACACAGCTGCTCAAGGAGCCAGCGCCCATCAGCTCAGCCCAGCTGCCACTGAGCAGAGAAGGGGAGGGGGAGAGAATGTGCATGTTTAATTTCATCCTTCTTTCAAATCAGTAAGGCAAGAATTACATTTTGATGTTTAATACCTTGCGGTTGTTTTATTTTCCTATATAACTTCAGACGTTCACTTGCCAGGGCATCAAATCTTTGGAACTCACAAAGATTTCACAGACATTTATAGGGAGAGGAGGCTTCTATTCAAACGTGTAGCATCTCTATGTTGAGAGCAGTTTCTTCTTGCCATGTCTTTATGTTGTCATTTGATCTTTTTGCATAACTTCTGAATTGACATGTAGGTCAATATGTCTGGACCTGATTTGTAGCGGGAAATGGGACATGGGATAAACTTTGGGTTTCATGTTGATGTAATGGGTGCCCCCTCTGCTGAATGTCAGAGCCATTTGCTGCCAGAGACACAGAGCCCACCTGAGGGGCCTGTTGGAGACATTAAGCACCAGTTCGCTGGTTCGCTTTCACGTAGACCTCCTACTAGCATCGAGTTCCTGGGCACTAATGTCCCACTACAACCTTTTGTCTAAGACTGCACGGGTCATTTTATCTGACTTGGAAGAATAAACAGAGCCCAGCTCTCCAGGGCCTTTCCCACTCTTCCTCTTGTCAGTGAGTTTCCCTGCAGGAATGTGGATTCTGTTGTTTTGTTTCTTCATAGCAAAAAGGTTTCTAGATAAAACCTACCTTTTGAAGCCTACCTTTTTCAGGGATACCAGTGATGAGGTGAGTAATTCTGTCTCAGTCTGGCGCTAGCTTTGCAAACTCGGCTTGCCCACCCATATGTCCCATTCTTCAATATTGGCATTATCAGTAGTAAAGGTAATAGTTTGGGTTTTTTGTTTGTGTCACTCTCTTCTATCAATTTTTCAATTGGTTCAGAACCTCAATGGGGCCCACTCAAACCTCCCAAGGCTTTTAATCATTAAAATTAAATAAGCCATTGTGTTTTAGTCTTTCTAGTGCTTTTTGGTTTGTTTTTTTTTTCCTAGTGCTCTTTGATTTCTGAAGATTATTTTAGTTACAGCCTTCCACTTTTGTTTCAACAAATAACGTTCTTTTTATTTGAACATAGTAGAGGTTTTTTTTTTTTACCTTTTCTTTGTATCAAAACATTTTCACTTTCTCTTCTGATTTTCCCCATTTTATTTATTTTAGTCACTGCCTTTCGTGATAGAGCTTTTTTTTTTTTTGAAATGCATATAATTCTTAGATCTCTGCTTATGTATAGGAGCAAGTCACTAAAAACTGACGGGAAAGATGGATGTTACTTTAATACTTGTGAGTTTCACTGTACTGCATTGGGTAGGTAATCAAGTCTATTGATGGAGAGCATAAGAAGCCTGTGTGTATAGATCTTTTGGCTTGAGGGTCAATCATTTCCTGCAAATGCCAGTACTCTAAACTCTTCCTTTGGTTTTATAAACCTAAATGCTGGCTCATGGAAGCCTAACTGGGGTGGAATTTATTTAGTATACAGACATTCATTCATAAGCACGAATAGTGCCTAACCTCTGCCCTCCCCTGGCCTATTTCCCCCAAATTCACAGCTTCTAGGATTTATTCTCTCAGAAATGAGTCTCCACTCCAGTCCTTTCCCAGTGTAGGAAATGTGTAAGAGTAAGGCAAAATGGGTGGAGGGAAAAAATCTAACTCTTCCTTACTCATATTTTCAATCACTTCTGCTTTACTGCTTGTCGCTCCACCGGCTCCGCTTGCCCTCAGCATTCAGTGGTGCCTCCCATCCTGAGTCTTTAAATTCTAAACTGATGATCTGCTTGCTTCTTATTGGCCCCCCTCACTCAAGAAATTAACTTTGTTTCTTTCTACTGTGCTAACGGAATTACCAGGAAACTGACTTCTTTCTAGTGTCTAAATGGACACTTGTAAGTCTGTTATGGCCTTCTCTCCATTCTCTTTGTCCTTTTATATCACTTACTTTTTAACTTTTTAAAATTTATTCTCTTAAGAGGGAATAGAGAAAAATACATGGTTCAAACTTCCAAGTTTACTCAAACTTTCCTTTGCTTATTTACAAACACTTCTAAAATCAATTATGGTGGCTTTCAAATAAAATAAGATAATTTATAGCTTTTATATAACCATTTACTCACATAACAGAAAAAAGTCTTTTAGCGGTAGAAGTTTAGAAATGCTCTGTCATTCATACAGATGGCCAACAAACATATGAGAAGATGCCCAACATCACTTACCATCAGGTAAATACAAATCAAAACCAAAATGAAGGGAGCCTGAGTGGCTCAGTCAGTTAAGCGTCTGCCTTTAGCTCAGGTCATAATCTCAGGGCCCTGGGATCAAGCCCCATGTCAGACTCTCTGCTCAGAGGGAGGGCTGTCCTCCTTCTCTCTCTGATCCCCCCTCCCTGCTTATGCTCTCTCTGTCTCATATAAATAAATAAAATCTTTCAAAAAAATGAGATATCATCTCACACCTGTCAGAATAAGTAAAATTAACAGTACAAAAAACAACAGGTATTGGCCAGGATGCAGAGAAAGGGGAACTCTCTTATACTGTTGGTGGGAATGCAAGCTGGTGCAGCCACAGTATGGAAAACAGTATGGAAGTTCCTCAGAAAGTTAAAAATGGAATTACCCTATGATCCAACAATTGCACTACTAGATATTTATCCAAAGAATACAAAAATACTAATTCAAAGGGATACATGCATCCTTATGTTTATAGCAGCATTATCTACAATAACCAAACTCTGGAAAGAAACCAAATGTCCATCAACTGATGAATAGATAAAGAAGAGGTGATACATATACACAATGGAATATTACTCAACCCTCAAAAAGAATGAAATCTTGCCATTTGCAATGGCATGGATGGAGCTAGAGAGTATTATGCTAAGCGAAATAAGTCAGTCAGAGAGAGACAAATACCATATGATTTCAGTCTTTTGTGGAATTTAAGAAACAAAACAAATTAACATAAGGGTTAAAAAAAAAAAAAAGGAAAACCGAGAACAGACTATTAACTATAGAGAACAAACTGATGGTTACCAGAAGGGAAGTCGGTAGGGGGATGGGTTAAATAGGTGATGGGAACCGAGGAAGGCGCTTGTTGTGATGAGCACCGTGTATTGTAGAGAAGTGTCGAATCACTAAATTCAACACCTGAAACTAATGTTACACTATATAGTAGCTAACTGGAATTTAAATTTAAAAAAAGAAAGAAAGAAATGCTCTGTCATTTTTACTATCTCCCAGATAGGGAACTAAACCTATTTTCAGAAAATTTTCTTTCACATTATACACTTTTAGAGAAATATTTTGGAAACTTTTCACGTTCCATATCAGACTAATTTATTTGCACACATAGCACCCCTTACTTACTCTATCATGATATTATCTCAAACTATGTATAGCTCTTGTTCAGTTTTACATTTTTACTGATTACAAAATTTCTAAGAGGAAAATATTATCATCTTGCCCACCAACAACCTGTGTTTAGCAAATACTTGGCACATAGTATATAACTATTTGTTGAATAAATAGTCTCTTCTCCATCTATTTACCAATTCACCCTTTTAAAAAATATTCCTACTGATTGTAAAGATGATTGGGAAGGTTAAGTCTATACTCAATTTATAAACTAAAAATTAAATTAGTTAATCAGAGTATGCTATTTCAATACTTCAGTGTATTGCTGGAGTTTTCACAGGAAAAAAGGAAGTAACACTAGTCAGTCTAAATTAAAATATTTGTACTTCATTCATATTTTGTTTCCTGCACTGTGCTTAATGCTGCATTCATCTGTGCCTTTTGGGAAAAATGAGGTTCAGAAAAACAGAAGTTATTACAAAAGAAAAGTGAAAGGCTTCAAACCACTTCGCTTATAAAAATTTTGCCTACATGCATATAGATTGTAGCAACCAGTGTCTTCCTCAAATCCATCCTGTCATTGTTTATGACACATCCCTAGTGTCTATAGAAATTTAGAAAATTCCTGAATTCCAGTACCCCAAAAGACATGTTCTCACATCTTTACTATTAACCTATAGAATGATTTTTGAAAAATTATTGTTTTTTTTTTTTTTCAAATTTAGCTGATGGTGTCAGTTTTAGTTACCTTAGAACCTCCTCTATGTCCTAAGGATGACTTAAAAGTGAAAGAAAGCAGACACAAGGGATAACAGCATGTGATTCCATTCATATGAAATGTCCAGAATAAGCAAATCCATTGAGATAGAAAGTAAGTTATTGGCTGCCTTCATGGTAGGAGGATGACCATGGAAAGATGGGAGTCATGGCTAATGAGTATGAGTTTCTTTTTGGAGTGACAAAAAGTGTTCTAAAATTAGATCGTGGTGATAGCTGTGTAACTCTATGAATAGATTAATAATCATTGAATGGTGCAACATAAATAAATGAACTTTATGATACATGAAATATATCTCATGGAAAAATGTTTCAAGAAAGAATGACTCACAGTTGAAATTTCCAATTGTATTACTACATATTTATGTTCCTATTGATGTGAGGAATAATTGTTACTGTGTGGTTTGTTGTTCCTTTATACATTGATTTGATGCTACTAGTAACTGAAATGAATTCTGCAATGTACAATACTATCAAACATGTAATTGCTACTTGTAAGTCTCCAATTATTCCTAAACTATGAATAAATCAATTTGTCCTAAAATTTATTTAAATCATTTAAAATTGAGATTAATTATGTGAAATAATAACTAAGACTTTATTTGCTTTAGTTTAAATGTAATATTTAATTACTAAATTTTCATTTTTTGCCACATATCAAGAAAATGATGATGCATCGGTTTAGTACCTACTGTCTGCCACATATTATCATAAAGTTATCTTAATTTATCAAAATATGAGCTTCTTAAGGAAAACTTTGCCTTTCTCCATTGGTATATTGCCAACACATATAATAGAGTCTATCACAAAATGTTATGCTATATGTTAACTAAACAGAATTTAAATAAAAATTTGAAACCGAAAAGAATAAATGCATTGTCCACAATAGCTAAATTGTGGAAGGAGCTGAGATGCCCTTCAACAGATGACTGGATTAAGAAGATGTGGTCCATATATACAATGGAATATTACTCAGCCATCAGAAAGAACGATTACCCAACATTTGCAGCAACACGGACGGGACTGGAGGAGATTATGCTAAGTGAAATAAGTCAAGCAGAGAAAGACAATTATCATATGGTTTCACTCATTTATGGAACATAAGAAATAGCAGGAAGATTGGTAGGAGAAAGAAGGGAAGAATGAAGGGGGGATAAACAGGGGGGAATGAAACATGAGAGACTATGGACTCTGGGAAACAAACTGAGGGCTTCAGAGGGGAGGGGGGTGGGGGATTGGGATAGGCCAGTTATGGATATTAAGGAGGGCACATATTGCATGAAACACTGGGTGTTATACGCAAATAATGAATCATGGAACATTTCATCAAAAACTAAGAATGTACTGTATGGTGACTAACATAACATAATAAAAAATTATTATTAAAAAAAGAATAAATGTATATAAACTGATTATTTAATGACTGATATTTTATTCTTTATAGCATGTATTGCTTTTAGTTTCTTAGGACAACTGGAGAAATGACTATATTTTGATTTTTCCTAGGCATTTTCAGGTTTAAGCCACATTTGGAATTCACTTAAATTATATTCAAATAAAGTTTCATTAAAATTAAGTAACATTTGAAATAGGGTTTCAGAAAGATCAGATGCAAGAGCTAACATTTACATTTAGAAATACATCAGTAAAATCCACAGGCATACGAACCCCTACCTCCCCAAGCCCCCACTCCAGGAAAAGAAAAATCACTGGCCTCTCTTGTTTCTAGCACTTCCATCTTTCTTCTTCTGTTAGGATATAGGAAAGGGGGAGAGTACAAAAAAAGAGTCAGTCTCGTTATTTAGTGGGAAAAGGAAGGGGAGAAGCTATATCCTCCGTTTGAGGACATGTTTTTGGCTCCCAGGTGAACTGTGCTGATGGTGCTGCTTGGTGCTGGGGACTAACTGAGGAAGGGGTGAGTTTGCTGTGAAGTCTATCAGGCAGTCGTAGGCAGAGAGTATAGACATATTTCCCCATTCAGGTGCTTGTCAGCTACAAAGTCGAAGTATACTTTTGTTTCCTACTTTATCAGCCTTTGAAATTTTTTAGTAAAGCAAGCACTGGAGTTGCCGAAAGTTAAAAGACCTTTGTTACTCACATCGTGGGCCTCAAAGGCGGTGGGGTTTTCCTCACTGCTTGCAGCCCTGACAGCTATGGTCCCAGTGAATCCAGTCTTCACAGTGAAGAAGTCAAGTCACGTATTAAATGTTGTATTTTATCCTTCGATACCGAGTCAATATGTCTTCAATGTTCCTTTTTCATTTCCCTTTTCTTTCTTTTTTGGTCTGGCTGCATATTGTTCACACCCTTATTATAAATTTCATGATTAGCATTACTCTACATGCAGTGAGGGAAGAGGCCTGCATAGTCTGAATAATATTTTCCCCATATAAACTTTATCAATCTTCCTCATCTCTACTACTCAGCCAACTTTTGGAGATTTACATTTGTCATCAGTAGTGGACTTTTTCTTTCTTTCTTCATGTTAAGTCTTTTCTCTCTCTTATTCCCACCCATGATATTGTGATGGTCATGAAAAAATCAGATATTTCTTTTATTTTCACATTGATGTTTTATATCTCCATTAAAATTTACCTATAATTTGTCATAATCAGATACTCACTAAGTCCTCTGGTGTCGTTCATTTCTATTTTTTTAGTGCACGCTAATGCACAAGCTGCATTGGAACCAAAGAAACACAAATGCCTAAGCAAACGCATAAAATTAAATACAGATCTTTGCAAAGACTACATTGTATGCATTTACCAAAAATTATTTCCTTATTTTCTAAAAGCAATAATTTTGTAGTGCTATTATTGCTATCAAAACATTTGGTACAAATCAGTAATTATCTCTTAAAGATCTCGCATAGAAAAAAGTATGGCTTCTCCATTTGAAGTGGAGAAGAAAGACTGTAAAATGCTGCCAGAGGTCTCTCTCTTTTTGTTTTTTTTCTTTCCTAGAGGCACTTACTAGGAAAAAAAAGATGAAGAATATTCTTTCCAGGGGGTGGGGGGGAGGTAGGGAGGGTGCAATTCTCCACGCATGGTGTTTCTGTATACGACAGATTTATTCAAGATTATCTTTTCAAGGATATTTGTAAAGCAAAAGCCTTGGAAGAGAAAGCCTTGTTTGTAAAGGAAAAACCTTTGCCCACATCTGCACCTTCCCCATGGAATTTGTGGGGAATGGGTGCTAAAGCAAACCTGCAGCTGATACTAACACTATGTTATGATTTGTAATATTCTTTGTTATTGACTCAGAAGTCCCAAGTCTTCTGCGAGTATCTATACAATTGTGATAGCCTAACCTGTTAACTTACAAGTAGGGTAAAATCTGAGACCCTTCTTGACAATTTTGGAGATGATTGGACTATATGATGCTGACAGAGACATGGTTTTCTAAAAGGAAAGTAAAAGGGTACTATGTGGCCAGGATAGGGGATGTACGAACACTCCCCAGGTCTCAAAGCCTCTCGAGTTGTGGGCAGAAATCAGTGGGTGTAATTAAGTCCCATCCCCCATTGTCTTAATGTTTTATTTTTTAAAATATTTTATTTATTTATTTGAGCGAGAGAGAGCATGAGTGGGGGGAGGAGTAGAGGGATAGGGACAAGCAGACTCTGCACTGAGCAGAGAGCCCAACAGAGGGCTTGATCCCAGGACTCTGAGATCATAACGTGAGCCAAAACCAAGAGTCAGATGCTTAACCAACTGAGCCACTCAGGTGCCCTCCACCCACAATGTCCTAACTTTTACTGATGGTGAGGTGTGGGAAGTGAGCTTGAAATAAGTCACCCAAATGGGTCTTTTGCTTGATGTTTACCCCTAAGGGCAGAAGTTAGGTGATGAGCCAAGGAATCCCAATGCTGGTACAGGGGGCTCTGGTAACCTATAAACTGTGGAAGTGTGATTGAGTCATTTGTGCACTTGAAACAGAAAGTAAATGTGACATACTTCTTCTCTATGCCCCCAATCTCTTCTTTCCCCTCTCAGCTGCTATAAGAAAAAAAAGCTGAATATTCTGGGGGAATATTTTGGTGAAATACTTTGGGAAAAACAGGGACTCAAATTCTGGCTCTGTTATATGCAAATGGCCAAGTCTCTATCTTACCCAGACTTGTGTGAGAAGGGGGACACTGGATTCAACTGATGGGATTCATCATAGTTCACAGTAGGAAGAGAAAGCTAACATGACCTTAATGTGAGTCTTTTGTACCAATTCATTGCACCATTTTTGTTGCTTCTATGCCTGCATGTACAGTAGGAATTGATGAGTTGTTTGAACTTCATCCCACAAAAGCCAGGTAATCAACCTGATCAAGGAAGAGCTTCAAATAGAGAAAAACTAGTGAGACAAACTTTCCTGTCATTTATCAGCCCTGAGTGGATCAGGATTCATCATGAAGGTCTTTACCATTTGATGTCCAATGCTTTCATTATACAGTTGATCGGCAAGTCAAAAGCAATAGTAACTGTCCAAAATGCAATGTTATCACAGCTCTGCCATCAGGGGTAGCTGATAAAAACCAACACTTGATAAGTTCCAAGGTTTGGGGAGACTATGTGGGTAAATTCATGATTATTCATCGAGCAGTCAAGGAAAAATTGCTGTCTCTTCAGATCCCTGTCACCAAAAAGGAGACCTAACCCTAAGGTGGGCATATATGGACTCAATAATTAACTCGATAGGGTATAAAAGGCCCTAAAATAGAAATAGCTATTCAAAAACACAACTGCCTGGCCCCAGCTGAAACTTGGTTTTACATAAAAAACTGGCAGCTATCTCTTGGTTTTATAGGGACTTTATGTCTCACTCTACCTCTTAAAGCAAAGATACTCACTCAGTAGGAGCCATGATTGACATAGCTTCCCCTAACTGCCGGGGCCTGGTTGACTGATGGTTCAGCTAAGCAGAAGCCAGATGTCTATGAGGACGCCAGAGCTGTTTAACCTCAGTTTCAGCTCTGCGGAATCAGAATTGGATGACTTTGTTCTGCTTAGAAGGCAGAACTCTGACTCTTGTTCTTTTGCCAATGTCCTAGATATTTGGCTCCACATGGAAAACTACAGACTGCTAGATTAAAACTCACTCCTCTGTGGGGTCACCAACTTTGGAAACAGATTACAGTTGGTGACTGGACTATCTGATTAACTTATGTAGATTCCCCTGAAGAAGGGCCCATTTTCTGATAAGATCTACTGTAATCAAACTGTTGACTGAGGCTAACTCTAATAATAGTAAAAATAATACCCATTCCTTAGAGTTATTTGAGGATCAAATGGGATTATATGCATAACAGATTTTGAACAGTTTCTGGAATATCATTAGTCCATGTAAGTGTCAGCTCTTCTTAACACTATCATTAGATTTCTTATCATCATTGCTTCTGTGTTTTCTTCCTCAGCATGAATGGAAGTCTTTAAGCTATGAACTTTTTCCCAGTGTTCAACTATGTAACCTCATGTCCAGGTTGTAGCTCATCAACATATTGGTTATTGCTATATATCTGCTATCATCTGCTCTGCTTAGAGTACGATTAACTGTGGGATCCCCCCTTATTGCTTTTCTTCCATCGAGGCTTATTTGCACCATACTTACCTCAAATTCCTCCAAATTTGAGGTGTATAGATTACTTGCTTTTCTGAGGTATTTCTTCTCTATGAAATTATCTCTTTCACTATTTTTGGAATTGTGAAATTTTACAAACTCTGGAAGAAGACTGTTCTTTTTAACTTTTACATTTAAACTATTAGTACTAAAAAGTTATATCTTTTAATTTCTCTACAAATTTTACATATGTGACATTATTGTGAAAAGTATGTCATAAAAAGATGATAATCTACATAAAGTACAGACATATTTAAAATATATTACTTTTGATAGAAAAAATATACAGAAACATATCTGCACAGACACACTGCACAAAGCAAGAGATATCACAACATACTTCCATTTCAAGGAGCTGTCTCCTGGATTAACCAAATTCTTACAGAAGTGGAAAGCTGATGACATCTTCTGAAAGCAGCCATTATTCTAGCAGGCTTAAGTTACAACTTCTCAATCATTGTCTGGAATGAGGAAGGTTTCCTGAATATGAAAATTCATCCATATGCCTGTTAAGAACAAGAAACAATGAGGCTACATGAGCTGGGGGTTAATATGTAGCAATCCAGAATATTAAACTAGGATCACTTCCCAGGAAGCCCAAAATCCCATCATCCAGCAGAAATTAGAGATTGCAATACACAGGAAGATCATAATCACATTAATGTTACTTATTACTGCAACTGTATTAAAACCTGAGTCATTTAATAAAGAACTGAACAAAAAAGGGCTTTGCTTCAAAACATAATTAAAGCCATGTGTTTTAGCTTATAGAGCATACTATACTAATTTATTTTCTGGAACTTAAAAAAAATATTGAATTGACTAATTTCAAAATAAAAAATATCCATCACTCAACAAAATAAAAATCGGTACCTGGCATTCCATCAAAAGTTGCCAGCCATGCAAGAGACAGGAAAATATAAGCCACAGTGAGGAGAAAATCAGTTAGTGGAAACAAACTCAGAAATGTTACTGATGTTAGGGGGGCCTGGGTGACTCAGTCGGTTAAGCATCTGACTCTTGATTGCTGCTCAGGTCATGATCTTAGGGTTGTGAAATCAGGCTCAGCGCTGGGTGT
The DNA here is from genome assembly GCF_002007445.2 of Ailuropoda melanoleuca. Lineage (NCBI taxonomy): Eukaryota > Metazoa > Chordata > Mammalia > Carnivora > Ursidae > Ailuropoda > Ailuropoda melanoleuca. The sequence goes on from NC_048218.1 coordinate 23,405,115, forward strand.
GGAGCCTGCTTAAGATTCTCTCTTTCCCTCTCCCTCTGCCCTTCCCGCTGCTTAAAAAAAAAAAAATGTTGCTGATGTTAAAAATAACGCCAAGAATCTTGAAAGAGTTATTATAACTGTATGCTATATATTGAAGAACAGGAAAGATTGTACATATTAAGTCAACATATGGGAACATAAAAGAGATATAAATTGAAATTTCAGAGATGAAAATTACAAGAGCTGAGATGAAAACCTTAGACTAGATGAGATGAACAACAGATTAGACATTACATAATAAAAGAACAAAGAACTTGAAAAATATTAACAGGAATTATCAAAAGTAAAAAGATAAAAGCCTCAGAAAATGTATATATAGCAATGGTGAACTGTAGGGCAACTTTGAGTGGCTTAATCCACATATAATTGGAGTCCCTGAAGGGTAGAAGAGGACGGAGCAAAAAAAAAATCAATAATTAATGTCCAAATTTCCTATATTTGATAGAAATTATACACTCACATATGTAAACAGCTCAATGAATCTGAAGCTCAAGAAACATGAGATAGGGGCGCCTGGGTGGCACGGCGGTTAAGCGTCTGCCTTCGGCTCAGGGCGTGATGCTGGCGTTATGGGATCGAGCCCCACATCAGGCTCCTCCGCTATGAGCCTGCCTCTTCCTCTCCCACTCCCCCTGCTTGTGTTCCCTCTCTAGCTGGCTGTCTCTATCTCTGTCGAATAAATAAATAAAATCTTTTAAAAAAAAAAAGAAAAGAAAAGAAACTTGAGATAAACTACACTAAGCTACATTGTAAGCAAATTGCTAAGAACCATGATAAATAGAGAAACTTACACAGAGAAAGAAAAGACATATTACTGGTGAGGAATAGAGGTCAAAATAACAGGTTCTCACCGGAATAATACAGGCCCAAATATTGTTGGGTAAAATCTTTTAAGTACTTAGATTAAAGAACAGTCACCTCTGGATTGCATACCCAATGAAGAAATTTTCAATATTGAAAGCAAAATAATGTCTTTTTGAGACATACAATAAAACAATGAATGTTATGATCACAATACATGAAAAAAAATTAAAGGAAGAAAGAAAATGATTCCAGTTAGAAATCTGGAACTACAGAAAGGAAGGAAGAGCATGCAAATATCATGACTTTGTGAGTAAATGTAAAATAGCTTTTTTTTCACTAAATTGTTCTGAAAGATAATTTCAAATTTAAAGTAAAAACAACAGAAACTGTGAGTTTTATAAAATGGTAAGAAAGGAAGGAAGGGAGGGAGGGAGGGAGGGAGGGAGGAAGGAAGGAAGGAAGGAAGGAAGGAAGGAAGGAAGGAAGGAAGGAAGAAAGAAAGAAAGAAAGAAAGAAAGAAAAAAGAAAGAAAGAAAGAAAAATTGCAAACCAGAAATAGCATCAGTACTGGGAAGAGACAAATAGAAGGACACTATTGTTGGGTTTTTATTTTATAGATGAGGTGATATATAACCTATAACCTTACATTATATATATTATATATATATAATATATATATAATATATATAATCAATAAATTTAAACATGTCAAATGATATATACATACATCATTTAAAAGTAGAATGTGATAGATTAAAGATGTTTACTGTAAACACCAATACTATACTTAAAAAGCCAATGAAGCACATAAAATGAAATCATATAAAATAATCAATTAATCCAAAAGGAGGCAGAAAAAAGGAAAAAGAAACAAAGAACACTTGGGACAAAGAGAAGACAAATATCAAAATGATCAATTTAAACTCAAACGTGTCAACAATTACATTAAAAGTATTTGGTCTAAACTATCTTGTCCATAGGCCTTTTCCAAGAGGCATTATACACTTGATCACTCTCTCCTTTTTGTCCTCTAGTTTGGAATTGTGTCTGCTTTATGATATGTAACACTTTCTTTCATTCATTTCTTCATCTACGTTCTTAATTTAAAAAAAAAAGAAATTTTACTTGATTCAAATTTTTTCATATTTTACATGGCAACGAACTGAAACTAAACACTCAATAAATACATGTTAAATAAAGTCTTTGGAGTGAAACACTGAGAAAAAGAACAGCCACGTGAATCTCTAAAGCTAATAGCTGGTGGATAAGCTGGACAAGTTGATAATAGAATAAGTTCTGAAATTCTTGGTAATGTGAGAACTTAACCTGAAAATGGAAATGAAATATATAAAAATTAAAAAGTGATACATACATGTAACATTGGCTTAAATAATAGGGATTTTTCATCAAGGTTGGTGATCAGTGAGCTGGGGGAAAATGGGAGCAGGACAAAGAATCCTAGTGCATATGAAGTTTTGGCCAGAAAAGAGCTTCAGTGAAGAACATTGCAGAACTTCATGTAGTGAAATGATACCAAAATGAAAAAAATATATATATTTAGAAATAGTATATTGAGGTTGGGCTATTAATTTCTTGAAATCTGTCATTACTTTAAAATGAAGATTTACTTTCATTTCACGTAAGATGAATGAGAAGATTAGTTTAAACAGGTAGAAGTCAATAAAGCATTATCCCTGTCTCTCACTAACAGGAGTCTTACTTAGATATTATTATTTCATGTCAAGAAGTTCCCTGGGATCTTACTCCAAGTAGAAAATGGTTGTCTCCAATATGGTTATGGCAATTTTTATTGTTTGTTTTTAAGCTCATACAGGCAAAGCTCTCAACTAAAATGCAGAACTTGAATATTTCTTGGCTGGCACAAGCAAATTCCACAGTCCAATATGCCATTTAAAAATCATTACACACACAAAAACCATAGACATTATATTTTATAGCTTACAATATCATATTATTATTCTTTTAGGAGGTAATTGCAATAAAAAAAACTTGTAACTACACATGGCATAACTAAGGTAATTCAAATTTTCTTAAAAAATGCTAATGTGAAAAGGGATGCTAGGAATATTTGTAATTGAAGAGATAGACACAAGGGTCCACAAATAAACTTGCCTTTGACACCCTTTAATGGTACACAGTTAATGCATACAAGTCAAGCCATGTTTATAGCAAGCATGAAAACATATCAATATTTAATACAATATTTAGAAATGAAAGATATATGCTGTCTTCTGTAGATTATAACAAAAAAAGAAAAAATGTGCTATTTAAATAAAGTAGAAATGACAAAATACTTTAGTTAAATAGAATGAGCCAATAATCATATTTTTGGTTTTGTTTTTTAAGTTTAATTCCACCCTAATCTTTTAAATTCTAAACTTTATGAAGATAATAGTTTGGAAAGAAGGAAATAATTTGAAATGGAATAGCCTGTATCTAGAAATTAATTTATAGAAGAGGATTGGACTTTTACATTTTAGTGTATAATATTAAATACACACTTTCACATATCTTCTAGCAGTGAGTCTTAGTCTCCTTTAGTAATTAAAAAACAACCTTTATGCGATTCTTTGTTAGTCCATTTACGCTGAGAGAAAATACTTTAACTTGATAACTTCTGATTTATTTTATTAGTCTTAAGGTTAAGTGTATGAGTACTTACAGAGGTTGTGCTGTCTGTGGAGCTATTTAATTTAAACCCATAAATTAATGCCTTGATAATCAATATCTATCTAAGGCACTGCTTAAATTGTACATATTTCATTAATTTTGCATTAGTTCAACTATCTTAGTGATCCTGACAGGTATTGAAAGTGAAAGCATCCTGGCTAGTGAATGATTTATTACAAAGACAGTTTATGAGGAAAACATTCAATTGCCTATTTGCCAGGTTATAAAAAGGTGAAATACCATTGATAATAGTTATTTATGAATTCATATAAATCCCTCAACCCCCCTCATTCTATTTCTAAAACTATCATCCTCCCTCTTCAGGTGTTTTCTCTAAAGCTAATTATCTCATTATCCTTTTGATCTCCTAGTTCTTCATGCATTCAGGAACCGTCTCCAAAACTTTGTTCTTTTATTGTCTACGTGTTCAATCTCTACTCTTTTTTCTGCCCATCTTAGTCAACACATTTTCTTGACTATCTGAGTCCCCAACAGCTTTGTGAATTTTTCCCTGTCATTTTTCCCTGTCTCCCAAAGTATTCAAAGATAGAGGTTAAGCGTGTGAGCCCTACAAAAAAGAATTTTTGGGTTCGAACCCTGGCTCCGACATTTTCTAGCTGTGTGATTGTGGACTGGTTACTTAGCTTCTCTGTTTTTCAGTAACTTCATCTGTAAAATGATGAAAATAACAGTATCTCTGTTACAGGGTTTGAAGATTAAGTGAAAAAACCATAAAAAACACCTTGAATGATGCCTGACATTATAGTAATATTTGCTCTTCTTACTCTGTTGACCGACGTCTTTAATACTTGAAGCCAGCTCAGCATTTTCACTCAAACTGACATTTACACCTAAAACTGTTCCAACACAAGTTCTGTACCATTATGCTAATGAAATGACTTTCATGAAATTACTGATTCTGTACAAAAACTAGAAAATGTATGCAATCTTTCTTTAGTATAACAATACTACATTGTAAAGCCTTTTTAAAAGCCTGTAAGCCTTTGTACCTGCAACTCTATAATCTAGAATATATTTTTAAGAAATATCTAAGTGACAAAATTAAAAAGATATATTTATGAAAGAATGGTCAACAAAATGCTAACCAAACCTTGTTTATATTTTCTAAAAATGAGAAAAAGTTTAAGTCCAAACAGTGATTAAATAAACTCTCATATAATCATGTAATGAGAGAATGACAGACATATGTGATTATATTGTAGATGTGTAGCCATCATGGCAAAACATATATTTATGTTTTTTTTCCTATATCAATAACACAGGCTTTGGGACCAAACGGCTTATGTTCCAATCCCGACTCATCCAATTAATAACTCTGTGAACCTGGACAAATAATTAACCCCTCCATTTGTTTTTTTCCTATGTGAAGTGGAAACATTAGACCTTACCCAGCAAACTTTTGTGAGGATTAAAAAGATCATCAACTTAAAATATTCATATAGAATTTAGCATTTATCAAAGACTTATCATAATGAAATGTGTTATTTTTTGTTTCCCAGTTGCTGCATGATCCTTATATCTCAGAATTTTTAGAACTCCACCCTTGGCACCTTATCTTTTCAAAATGATCAGCTTAAATTGAAAAGATTCATTTTTACAACTTTAATAATTATTTCTAAGTCTCCAGCAATATAATCTCATCCAAGCTCTATAATCATGTTTCAAATGCCTGCAATATATTGTTACTCAGATATTGATACCTGGATATATTACCTATAAACAGCTCAATTCAGAAATTTCAAATGTATCCTCGTAATCTTTTTTTAATAAAGATTTTTTTAAAAAAATTATTTATTTGACAGAGAGAGAGACAGGCAGGTAGAGGGAGAGGGAGAAGTAGACTTCCCTATCAACTCTGGGATCATGACCTGTGCTGAAGGCAGATGCTTAACTGAGCCACCCAATCACCCCAGTATCCTCGCGATCTTCCCCCGAAAATCAGCTCTCACTTCTGAAGTCTTTCTAGTCATTACTATATTGCTATGTAGAAAGAATAAAGGGATAGTAGGCTCTGATTTCTTTTCAACAGATCACTCTTCCTAGCCTTCCAGATCAACTTGGTTGCCATGTACTATGGACTGGAATACATTCCCCCTCCCCACTCAAATCGTAGGTTGAAACCTTAATCCCTAATGTAACAAAATCAGAGATGAGGCTTTTGGCAGGCATTTAGGGTTAGATGAGGTCATGAGGATGGGACCTTCATAATGGGATTAGTGACAGAGACAGCTCTCTCTGCCATGTAAGTACACGCAGCCAGAAGGCAACGACCCAGGAAGAGGACTCTCACCAGGAAGCTAATTGGTTGGCACCTTGATCTTGGACTTGCCCATCTTCAAATATCTGTTGTTTAAGCCACACAGTCTAAGGCGTTTTGTTATACCAGCCTAAACAGACTAAGACACCATGTCTTTTTTCCTTTTTCCTTAGAATAATCCATTTAAGGCAGTTTAGTTCGGGTCTCTGAGTCTCCAATTAGAATATCACTATATCCTCCTCATTGGTCTCTCTGTTATTTGAAATTTTCCATTTGTTTATCAAAATGTCACCAAAGGGGTCCTTCCAGAAAACAATTTGGTCATAGGATTCTTCTGGGAAAAAAAATTCTGTTAGCTTCCTGTTACCTATAGTGAGAACAATATATTACTCTGAGTGAGCATGAAATGGTTAAACATGTAAATATTGGCTCTATCAGTGCCTAGGAGATGATTAAAACATTATGGTTATCGTATTAGTTATCCCTGCTTAACTCGGTTGCTTAAAACAATGTAGCAGATGCCGCTGGTGCTCCAACACAAGTTTCTTCTGTGGCAGGTATGCTCAATCCTCTGCTGCTGTGAGTTTCAGCTGGTCGTTCAGTTATCCCTTCTATGGTGAACATTCCCTGGCCAAATGGGAACCACTCTCCCCCAGGCCTAGCTCCCTTGTAGAAAGGTCTCTACCAATGACCGACTTATACTGGGGCAAGAAATGACCACCCCTTTCTTCTACGTGGATTAACTCTGTGGTGCTATTTATGCTTCAGGCTTCCCCTTTGGATCAGAGTGAAGATAGTTTCCAGCTGATATTCCTATTTACCTTTATTCCCTAACCCTAACCTCCGTCCTCTAATCCTCTTTACCTGATGGCATTTTCCTAATAATCACTTGATCAGGAATCCATAGGTCTTGCTCCCTGGAGACCCAAATCAGAGAAACACTATTTTTATTGTTCACAAGTCTATAGACCCTTGACAAGGGTCCTGGCCGGCTCAGAATTGTATCTGTGATTACCTGTGGGCTAGGAAGGTGGCTCTGCTGATCGAGCTGGGCTCTCTCACATGTCTGAGGTTGGCTGGCTGGGTGGCAGCTGCCCCTGGTTTCAGTAGATCACAAAGAAGCAAGAGAAAGCAGAGTGCAAAAGACCCCGTGAGGTCTTAGAACTTTACCTCTGACACACTCAATTGAAGAAAGCAAATGACAAGCCAGGCTATGCTCTATTTCTTAACATAAAGAAAATGAGCTTTGATGTTTGAAAGTTGTATGTCTTCACTCAGTTTATAGTACAGCTTTTATCGAGTATGTCTTCAAAAGACGTGAAAAGTGATGGGTGGAGAGGGAACCTTTTGGGAGAAGAAACCCAGAGCTGGTAATTGTTTGCATGCTTATTGCTCTTACTACGTTGGGTAACTTTCCCTCAGAGTATAGATGAGTCCTATTAATTATTATGTTGAATTTATCCGTTCATGACTCAAACATTCATTAAATTCCTATATGTGCCACTCTTTGTACTAAGTACTGTAAATTTAAATTTCAAATTTCCTTTGCATATTTCTCTTCCTTGTTTCTTTTGAATTCACGTCTAGTTTGCTTTTCTGTTTTAGAAAGATGTCACATTCGTTTTACTGTCAAACTTTTCAAAGTTATATTACAAATCTCACTCCCATCAGTCCAGGCTCCATTATACATATATTTTAAACCAGGCCCCTTTGAGTTCAACAATCATATTAACTGACAAGGTAGAGGCAGGAGTAATTAGAGCATGAATATAAACTGCAGGGTCACCTTCCATCTAGGGTGTAAATCGCAATCCAAAACACTAACTCAGCCACATTTGACAAGAAGACTTCAGCTAATTTCCCTATCTTTGGAACAACTTACCTCTTAGCTTGTTAGGAGCAGTTGTTAATATTGGAAATGTATGAACAATAAAAGCCCATCTAGACATATCTGTGCCTTTTTTTAAATGTGAAAATTCTCTCTGCCTTGCATCACAATTTATTGAAAGCTGTCTTTGATTTATGTTCATCGGTGTTCTGAATAAAGGGAAGGAAGGATCATACACTTATTTGGCATACCTGAAATAGAATTTAGGAAGACTGGATGGTAAACAAGCAAGTCAAATCAGTTTTTATTATTTCTATAGATTTTCTTTCTAACTAGGAAAATCTTTCATCTAGAGCTACTTTTAGAGGGAAAAAAATAAAAGATCACTCAAACTCATGCAAGTGACTAAAACATTTTGACTCTGATGGAAGTCCCAAATTCTCATGTTCATCATTAATGAGTTAAAGAGTGTGCCAAAGAACAGCATCCTAGAGTGATAAGAACTGGATTAACCAATATTTGCGAAGTTCCTCCCTCTAGCAAATTACAAGAGATTCAGCTCAGCTTTATGACAAATATAAACAGAAATATCACTTATAGAAGACTGAATTGGCCATGTAAGAGGTCAGAATTACTCAGACATAGCACAGACTGTTATGATAGAAAAAGTGATTTTCTTTGTGAGTACAGATTACTTGTTTAATTTGGGTTTATGATTAAGTTTTACAAAAGCATAGGCTTTATAGTTAGACAAAGTTAGGTTTTGTTTTTGGATGAATCATTTACCAGCTGGGCACTTTATAAATTATTTAATCTCCCTAATGTTCTATTCCTTCCTCTGAATATTCAGATGCTAATACTATTTTGAGAGATTATTGTGAGGCATAGAACAATCTATACAATGCATCCAGCTTAATCTCGGGCGTAGAATATGTGTTCTTATTGCTGTTATTTTTATTTATTTATTTGTTTGTTTATTTATTTATTTATTTAAGTATTCTCTATACCCAATGTGAGGCTCCAATTTACAACCCTGGGATCAAGAGTCACATGTTCCACTGACCGAGCCAGCCAGGTGCCCCTTACTGTTGTCATTATTATGGTTGTTATTTCATTGTTTATATTATTGAGAAAGTAGCTCAAATAGTATCTTAATAAGAAATATTATTATTACATGTAATCCTTACATAAAAAAGAAACAATTATATAAAATAGTTAATAACCTCCACTATGTTTAAAGAAATCAAGGATAGCACTGGGAAGGAGAGTGAGATTTCTCTCTAGCAAGTAGTTACATACTTCAAAAATCTTGACCCTTAAGCAGTAATAATTCATTAAAATCAAAGTGGTTTTGATTTTCTAACCTGAAATGAATTTTGCCCAATTAAGCAAATTATCATTAATGTTTTTAAACCATACCCTAGTAACTTTGGTTAATTCAAGTGACTAATTCCTAAATATAGTTAAAATATAGAGAAAATACAGGTCAATGTATGTCGATGACTTAAATGTGACAATTTTTCGATCCTTCTAACCCAGCTTGAGGAAAATAAAGTCAGGGGTTCACACTAATACATCTCTTTTTGTGAACTGCCTTAAGTCAATTGCTTGTTTCTTTTGTTCTCCATTTGAAAGTATATGGAAGCAAAAGTAAAAAGAATGTGAAATAGTGGAAAATGAGTTATATACAATCTCCTTATTCATTAATGCCACATTTTTCAATCTTATTTTCTGTTTCTTGTTCTAGAATGATCAACTGCTAGATAAACACACACTCTTGAATAAAGACACGATCGTCAGATTTTCAAAAGAAAATAATATTCTGGAAGTTACCAGGGCTTATGATAATGTCTAAAAATAAAGCTTGAAAACACATTTTATTATAAATATATTGTTATATAGGGAAATAATTTTAATCAATTAATAATAAATTATGCTTATATATCACTTTAAACTTTGAAAGTACCTCTTTACTATGTAAATAATCTTGATAGCATTATTATAAAGTCATTGTCATTGTAATTTGCCAAAAAAAGCATATTAATTAGAATATTAACTTCTGGAGGTACAGAAGGAAACCAATTACCATAGTTTTATTGCCTGTATATATTTTTGTGAAATTTTATAAGTGTAAAACACATATTGTAAGGAAAACTAATTTGTTAATAAAGACAGAACTACTCCATGGGAATATAATATATGAAAAGCAACTTTTCAGCTTATCAAAGTATATTTTGTTGATCTTACAAATTCTTACACATTTCATAATCCATTAACCCAGCCAATCAGTCTGAATCCATGAAGTACTTTTCCCTTCATTGGAACATATGCAAGATTTGTGCAAGATATTCTTATAAGGACTTAAGTAGTTTTTTTTTCCTCTTGAGATTTGAATTGTATCGCCTGAAATAAATAAAACTTAGTGTTTTAGAAATTTCAAAATAATTGGCAGATGTCATCTATAACATTTTTTAAATATCTTTGCAGGCACAATAACTTATTGGCCTTTATTAAGGAAACTCCTTTCCTTTTATATATCATCTTCAAATGTCTTGACGATTTTCATCATTAAGACAAAGTAGATTTTTTGAGTGGCATTCAGATGACCTACCTGCCAATAGAAGGACCCATTAAGAAAAACATGTTCTAAAGCTAGGAAATGAAGCAAAAAGATATCTATGTCCTTTCGGTGTCTTACTGCCCTATTAACAGGCCCACCGAAGGATTATTTGATTTTCTTGAAGAATGCATCTTTGGTCTGATTTTACATGTTAACCGACTGTGCCTAGACACTAGAAAGTTACATACTTACTGGTAGATATCTGTCCAATAGAAAAGATATCACCAAAGATTATGGTTTTAATATCCTTTAAGATAGGAACCAGTATGATAGCTAACCTAGTAATCTTATTCTAATATTCTACTTCAATGTCTTTCCTAATAGACAATGCAAACTCTTATTCCTCATTCTTGAAATCAGCCTTTCCATTTTACTGACCCCTCATTAGTTAATGAGTTAAATACAATCACATATTGACATTTTAGCACATATTCATTCTATATTTATTTGAGGAGGATCATGTTTTTAAATTTTGAAATTTATACTTTCACAGAATAAAGTTTAAAAGAAGAGTGCATAAATTAATAATAATTTTAAAGGATTAAAATTAATCATTAAAATCAGTATTTTTTAAAAGATTTTAGAGGGAGAGAGAAAGAGCATAAGCAGGAAAAGCAACAGAGGTAGTGGGAGAAGCACACTCCCCGCTGAGCAGGAGCCTGTTGTGGGACTCGATCCCACGACCCCCGGGATCATGACCTGAGCCGAAGGCAGTCGCTTAACCGACTGAGCCACCCAGGTGCTCATAAAATCAGCATTTTTATTTAAAAACCCATTATTAGAATTAATAAATTTTAAAAGATTATTTCGTGCCTTTAAAATTAAAAATACTGTGTAAGGGAAAAAAACAGTCTCACTGTTTCTAGTTTCTTTCATATCAGCTTAGGTTGTCCTTAAGATTAGCTGAAGTAACATTTTGGTTACTATTCACAGTGCAACTCCTTCTTAATGTTACTTGCTATCTCTTTCTTATCATTGTATGTGTCTGTTTATAAAATATCCGTTTTACCGTGTTCTCACGGTTCAGTACAAATGAGACCCGAGAAAGAGAAGGTATTGAAAGCGTCTGATTACTGGCGGTGAATGTTAAGGGCTGCAGGCTCCAGCTCTTCGGCGCAGTACTTCTTGTCTTGTCAGGGATGCTCAACAAGGTAGAAAAGTTATGGTCTACCTCGAGGTTCCACTTGTAAAGGATGTTTGCTTGGAAGGCCATTTGACTGCACTTAGTGCACTGAAGAGCCATCCTGTGACCTCCTGACAGGCAAAGGAGGGACAGAAGGAAGTGCTGTATTCAGAGGGCACAGCCCTCTGTCCAGGCATGGCCCAACTCCTCTTCAATTATTCAAAGAAATCCCACTGTGAAAGTCTTTAGATTTGTGGAATCTGCAAAAAACAGCGATTTAGAGAACGAAAGAAAATGTGTAATGACTCAAGGTATTAAGATTTCATCGAAAATAATAGGGAGGGCTTATTTACGAGCTTACAAATTGTATATTTGGAAATATTTTGAAATGGCAATCTAGAACTTCAGCTGTGGAGCAAGGCCACGAATAGTTATTAAAGAGGACCTCTGATATATGCTTCTCTTAAAAAATGAATTTTCAACCATCTCAAAAATATATTCATTCTAAACTAGATTATATGTAATTGATTCTAAGAATCAATTAATTTTCCCATTATTGACTATCCCTAAAATTGGGTTTCATATTAAAATTGTTGAGGTGTCTGAACTTAACTGACGGTGTTTTGTTGTTTTAGCGGTAATATGATATTTCAACATGTCAGAGATGGCTAGGAATTCTGGCTCACTTTATAAATGGTCTTATGCTTTGTTTCTCCTTTGTAGGCTGATACTATAATTTATCTCCCGACTCAGGACTCTTATGGAAGTGAAAGGGGATGCTAATTATAATTGTGCCAAGACAATAAGTGCCCAAAAGCCCTGTTCCAATTACACTGGAACTCTCTTCCCAGAAAATGGATACGTGCACATATATGTGGATGACACACAGCTCTGTGACTCATGCCATGACTCTGTGAACACACATACACGTACATGCAGGGTCCATCCGGGGACCTCTGATTAAGAAGGATGACTAATGATGGCTAACCTACGAAATCTCCCTAGTGTTTTTCGTGAGGAAAAATGTTAATAAAATATCCATTTTGGATGTCAAGAGACATGTTTAATAAGTTCTTGAAAATATTTTTAAATGATATAAAGCTACTATTGCTCTACATTAAAAGTTTGGGTGTCCCTAAAATCCATATATTGAAACCTAAACCCCAGTGTGATGGCATAAAGGAAGTGGGGCCTTTGGGAATTGATTAGGTCATGAGCCCTCATGACTGGGATTAGTGCCTTTATGAAAGGCCCCAGAGAAGTCCCTTGCCCCTTTCACCATATGAGGGCACAGAGAGAACACAGGCATCGGACAGCAGCCTCAAGAGACTTAAGATAACTGTCTATAAACTTGTTTATATTACTCACTGGCAAGGAAAGCTCCTTGTATTTAACTATTATCTATTCATTCTCTCATCTATTTGTTCATTCATTTATTTATTTTTTTATAAAGAATTTAGCAGACATTAGGTAAACATTTATGGAAAGAATAAATTAAGTTTGGCTTATAAGCCATCTTTTTTCTTTTCAGTTGAGAATAGAATACAGACGCGAAGGAATATCAGCTTTGCCTTAATTATATAGGGTCAAGGTGAAAGAGTTGAAAACTAAACTTGCAAAGAACCAGTAAATCATATCAAATGATGTTTATTGACTTATAAATATAATCAATACTATATATAGCTATTGATATTTCCCCTCTTACCAAAAAATGTAAAACATTCATTTTTAGGGAAGAGCCTGTCAGCAGTAAAAGTTATTTTGAAATTTTTATTACTTAGGACAATCAAAATATTATAGAAAAATTGGGTTTTATATATAAACATTGGAGAAACTGAGTTCAATAAATGCTAAATTGTATTTTTTTCTCAGTCCACAAAGAGAAGATACTAAATACCTTCTTAGCATATTTGCTACAATTAGATGTCTCATCTTTTCTCAAAAATGGTGATAATAGTGATACTGGATTTCATGGACTTACTTTTAAAACTTTTTTCCTAGTGAGTAAAAAAAAAAAAAAAAGCCTATGTGAGTGTTTGACTCAGATGTCACTCCTATAAATTTTAGTAGGGTTTCAATAAACATTGAAAATACAACATTATTCACTGTTCTGAAATCTTGTTTAAAAAAAACTGAACACATTTCAGAAGATTGCATTCTGGCTAGCTCTCTACAACTTGTAGAATTTCTATCTAGTGTCAAAGCAATGGTAAAAATAATCATAAATTACTGTTTTGTGAATTTCAAAGTTTTGATGAGTTTTGTGAATTTCAAAATTCTCTGAATTGCTGGGTGATTTTTATCAAGCCATTTCTTGTGTCATCAAATGGTAGTGTTCAGAATATGAACAGCTTCCTATTAGAGGTGTACTATTGTGGAAAAAAGCCCTGAATTGGGAATCTGCAGCTCAACATTCAAATCATAGCTCTTCACATTGTTTGCTCATGGTACTCACCATTGAGTGTGTCAGTATCGTAATCTAAAGAGGGTCATGATGCCAAAATCTCTTCAGAGGATAATTGCAAGGCTAAGTATCAATCATGTGCTCCCATGAGCCCATGGAGGGTGTAGAAAACTGTGATGCAGCCTTCTTTATGCTTCTGACATTGAAATAGGTAGATGATTTAAATGCTGTTTATCAATTTCTAAATAATGCAGGAACTACAGGAAAGAAGGACACCTTCAGCATTCACTACCATAGAAGTAATTGTAATAAAGAAAGGCCCAATAAAAAAAAATAAAAAATAACATTTTTTTTTAGAATCCTTTTATAAGAAAGGTGAAGCACATGGGGGGATGTGATAAAAGTCATTAATAATGATTAATGGGGAGAAGGGTCCTATAGAGCAGTGGTTCATTGTGTTTTTTAATTGTATACCAACTAATTCCAGAAAGGAGGAAAATTTCAAAGAGATAGAGACTTTTCAAGTAGGTTATATGTAAACAAAGACATAGAAGCTTCAGAAACACTAAAACAAATAATAAAAGAAGTAGCATGATGAAAACTTCAATATTCTTGCCATAAATTGGCCACCAGTTTTTCTCTACATCCTCTGGCCCCTGACATAAACTTGAAAATACCAAGAATTATGTGGTTCACAATGTCCATAAAGTTAAAAAAAAAAAATCAACTGCTGAAAAGCAACAAAGTTATTTTCTTGAGCTGAAATTCTAGGGTATCTCTTCAGCTGGTCTAGTCTCAGAGGCCCACAGAGAGGGAACAGCACAGTTAAAGACAGCCTGAGCAGAGTTCATTCAGGAAAAATAAATGCCCAATCTCAGACCCATCTGCCCTCAAGATGTCATCAATGCTACCTCTTGCCCTAAACTCCGTTCCTTTTCCTGTGAGTGGTGATAACGATAGTAACTTCCTTGAAGGACTGTTGAGAGTCTCAAAGGCGATAATGTATGTAAAACTCTTGGTACATTAGTTGGCGAATATTAAGCACTTGATATTATCTATTGTTTTATTATGGACTGTAGTAGGTTAAAAATAAAAATGATTTTTCTAATTTATATTCTCCATCAATATTTTTTGCTTTTATTTTTAGAATTTAGCTCTCATTTTTTTGTGGAATGATTTCTACACCTGTCCTTCGGACTGCCTTTCAGTAACATTATTAAGCAAAACACAATTTGAACATAAATTCACTGGCTGTCTGACAATACTTATCACCTGCCCCATACATCTGTCAGAAAATCACAACTGTTATATAGCAATAATGAAAACAGTGAAGAAAATACCAGTAAGTATTAAATAAGGGTTATTTCTCAACATTTTTGCAAACTCTTATCATTTAATATAAAGTGAAAAAGGAGAATTTTGAATATAATGTTGGATGCATCCATTGTTTAAAATGATCTATTTTCTTTAAAAATAACATGAAATCTATGATATACTACATTTAAATAGCAAATTTATATAAATCTTCTCTCTACACTGCAACAAATTCACACTGCTGACCTATAATTGGTTTTCTGGAATGGATGACAGATTTCTACTGATTCACATTAAGTTATTAGCTCTTAGATCTTAAGGCCCATGAGTTGTAGTAGAGGATAGAAAGAAATTGAAGATTCTGAGAAAGGTGTAGACATAAGGAGAGAGACTAAGTACAGTGAGATAAGAAATTGGATGCCTTCACCATCATAATCAAAGGATAAGAAGAAAGAACATACTTTCATATACTCATAAATTGAATCTATTAAATCATATAATGTACACATATAAATATGTGTATGCACACATATATAACATTTCCAACAGGGGTATAAAATATGTATGAACTTTCTTGAAACTAATTTAAGCATAAAATACTTTTTCCCCCTCATATAAACTCTTATGAACACTTTTTAAAAAAACTGTTTTAAAAATGTCGCTTTGTGTGAAAGAATGATAATAGAGGGGTGTAAATGTTATTTGGACAGAGAAAACAGTATCTATATCCTTGCGATTGAAAAACTTAAGGTTCTTTGTAGAACTATTTGATCAAGTTTATTGATTGCATTATTTAATAGATATTCGTCATTTTTTTCTTATATGATCTAATTATTAAAAGTTATTTTGAGCTCTTTCTTTAATTCCATTAGTTGTTTTCAATGCATCTATAAGCTATTGTGATTTATACAAATAGATTTATAAATGCAAAATCTATGTCTACTGCATTTTATTAATACATAAGGTCTCTATAATTTTTATTGGTTTATAATCTTAAATATTACCCTGTCGGTATTTCTACCCCACGTGACTTTTTTTTACGCGCTTCTAGTTTCATTTTTTTTTTAAGATTTTATTTATTAATTTGAGAGAGAGAGAAAGTGTGTGTGTGAGTGGAAGGAGGGGCAAAGGGAGCTGGAGACAGAGAAACTCAAGCAGACTCCTCAGTGAGCACAGAGCCTGATGCAGGGCTCCATCCCAAACCCTGACATCATGACCAGAGCTGAAACCACGAGCTGGATGCTTAACTGACTGAGTCACCCAGGAGCCCCTAAAGATACTTCTTATTTCTTTGCTGATTCCTTTCCTTCCAACTTTAAAAAAATCACTTTGTTTTGAAGGTGTTATTTTTCTGAATATAACATATCTAGGTGTTGGGTCTTAATCCAGTATGATAGTCTTTGTCTTCTGATGGGTCTACTGCCTCCTTCCTTCCTCCCCTTTTTTTTCCTCTCTTTCTTATATTTTTCTTTGAAATTTTAGTTTCATTTTATGCTGCAAAGCCTAATTTACATAATTTTCTCCAATTTTTCAATTTTCCAATGTTTATTCCAATGTGAAATCACATTAAATGCATTAGATTCACAGTAAGGTATAAAGCAGTGAAAAACAATTCTAGAATTTAATATGTGTTAAATATATTGTTTGTTGTTTTTGAAGTTTTTTTATGGAGATTACTTATTAAAACAACATTTCAGAGTGAAGTCGACCTCAAGAGTAGATCTCTGAAGAGAATCAAGAGTATAATGGTCCAATAATTTTATAGGTGTTATTTGATAGACTATGAGTGAGTACACACCATCTTCATGGATATTTTTTCAAAAGGCTTGGATGATGAAGGCAAATCATGGCTTTTACCACAACTATAACAACATAAATTTCTAAGCTTTCAAAATGGAATTAGGAGAATTGGGACCAACAAATTGGTCTGGAATATATTATACTTCTTTAGTTGTTTCCTTATCTATCTCATTAGCTTGGTGAATTTGAAACTGAACATAACTACACCAGGAGCGAAATGGATAAACTCTGTTTGGAGTCCCTTTATAATCACACTTCAACATCTCTTAAAGAAAATTGTCTAACATATCAAGAAATTTGACTTTGTGATAAGAACAAATTGTGGCATATAGGTTAGAAATTTGATTGCTTGTATGCTAATACATTTATATCATAAATATGTTACAAATGTTATTTGTATTTATGTTATAAATTGTACTATATTTATAAGCATTTTTGCATAAGTTATTAATAGAGAGTGCATCCTAAAAGCAAACGTCATTTTGGGGGCTTATCTTTGATTTTGATTCCATTTTTTCCTGAGGAAGATATATTTTTTACTGCTTCTGGTAGCCTATAATTAAGTGTGCCAACTTTAGACTCTTTAATGATACTTGTATCTGATTGGTCGCATATGTTTTGCAATACAAAAAAAAATCAGTTTGGTTTAGCATTCCATCAATTATCTGAAAGTTGACAGGTATCTAATCACTGTAAATAATGAACTGTGTGAAGTGCCCCAACCTATTTTTTTTTTAGTAACTCTAGCATTCCCATGATATATATCAGTGTTTACGCACTCCGTTACCATACAGACGTACTGGTCTCTGATTTTATCATCCTAAAGTCAAGTGATGTTATCACTGTATTGTTGTAATTTATTCAAATAAGCTACAGCATGTCCATAACTCTTACTTGTTTGCTCATCTGCTTCTTGTAGGTACACATATTTTATGGCATGTATCTGTTTCTTTTCACTCAATACCTGAAATACCTTCCTGGAATCGTTATGNATATATATATATATATATATATATATATATATATATATATATATATTTTAAAACAACTTTAAAATCAGTGTTTACGCACTCCGTTACCATACAGACGTACTGGTCTCTGATTTTATCATCCTAAAGTCAAGTGATGTTATCACTGTATTGTTGTAATTTATTCAAATAAGCTACAGCATGTCCATAACTCTTACTTGTTTGCTCATCTGCTTCTTGTAGGTACACATATTTTATGGCATGTATCTGTTTCTTTTCACTCAATACCTGAAATACCTTCCTGGAATCGTTATGTCCTACCTGCTTTAATGTGGAATTATTTTTCTTTTAACTGAAATGTATTTATTTATTCAAGAGGATGCTAAAACCATCATAAATAAAGCTTATCAACCTGTTAATTCAGTTCCTTCATTTTTAGTTTAGGTATTGATGTACTCAATTTTCTTCAAGTTATTTTTTATCTTAGATTGGAGCTTCCTTTATCTGTTCCTTCTCAGTTCCTAAACACTCCATTTTCAACTTGTGTTAATTTCAATTGTTTTTACTATATTTCTTTCCCACTTAATTAATGTTTACCATTCCTCTTTCTTTATCAGTTGATTTTTACCTATACTTGTTAAAAGGTAATAGTTGTTTCTCTCACTGAGAGGCAGTGTCCCACCTCATGCTCTAAATCTCTTATTCCCTTTCGCTAGAGGATGACACATTAACAATGCAGGTCTAACTCAATTTATGATTTTTTTTCTGAATAAACCCATTATAATTTGAAAATATCATAAATCGAAAATGCATTTAATACATCTAACCTACCCGGTCTAGCCCAGTCTACCTTACATATGCTCAGCCCAGTCCACCTTAAACAGGCTCAGAACATTTACATTAGCATACAGTTGGGCAAAATCATCTAACACAAAACCTATTTTATAATAATGTATTATTTTAAAATAAAGTACGTAATAAAGAGCACCTTGTGAAATGTATTGATACTATACTGAAAGCGAAAAACAGAATGGCTGTTTGAGTACAGAATAGCTGCCAGTGTATTGGTTGATGACCCTTGCTGTGATCACATGGCTGACTGGGGGCTGCAGCTTACTGTGACTTCCCAGTGTCACAGGAGAGGATCTTGTTACTTATCAGTAACCCAGGAAAATAACTAAAATCAAAATTCAAAGTATGGTTCCTACTGAATGTATATCATTTTCACACTGTTGAAAAATTGAAAAATCACAAGTCAAACCACCAAAAGCCAAGAACCATCAGTACTTTGAAGCTCATCTCTTTGCCCTTTCACACAATGAGACTTACGGAAAACTTGAACTTCTCTCATGCTTCATGTTTATCTCAGATTTTGGATGAGATAATGTAGTTCTTATTAGAACTATCCTTTTATGAGTCTAAGTTGTTACTCAATACCAGAAGGTATACATTTATCTGTTAAGAGATGAATTTATATTTATTTACATATAATTATAATATATATAATTTAAAAATAAAATATAAATAAATGTAAACAAAATACATAATATCTGTTATATATTATATATATTTATTTATACAGACACATGATATATGTGCCTCCATCTATCATTTATTTATATCAAGTTTCATGCACAGTACTATTGTATTGTTCTATCTTCTCTTCATCTGTACATTTCGAGGGCTCGATTTTGGTTATTTTTTCCGTTTAATGGCAGTCTTTTTATTTTCGAATATTTGTCTTAGGTATGATACTTGAGGAAGACATGCAATGAATTCTTGCATGCTTTAAAAAACCTTTCTGTATGTGAGATGCAAATAGCATCTTGAGTAAACTTAAAATTTCTGGGCTGAAATCCTTTCCTTTATGTCATTTATAAATGGTATTCTGTGTTTGATGCTTATAACACAAAGATCTTAGATTTATTTTCCTCTGCTGGTAAATTACCTTTACATATGGGGAATTGTAAAGTTATGTCTTTATCATTAGAGATCATGAATTTTGTCAAGGTAGGTGTTGTTTCTCATCAGTATAGCCTGGAACTCAGTGAGCTCTCTCAGTATGAAGACACAGGTCTTCATTCAGCTCAGAGAAATTTTTTTTTTTTTTGAAGATTTTATTTATTTGTTTGACAGAGATAGAGACAGCCAGCAAGAGAGGGAACACAAGCAGGGGGAGTGGGAGAGGAAGAAGCAGGCTCATAGCAGAGGAGCCTGATGTGGGGCTGGATCCCATAATGCCGGGATCACGCCCTGAGCCGAAGGCAGACGCTTAACCGCTGTGCCACCCAGGCGCCCCTCAGAGAATTTTTTTCAATCGATTGTTTTGTTATTCCTGATCCTCCATCTGTCCCTTTTCCTCCCTTTGAGATGCCTATTTTTTCCCTGCTAATTTTCCTGAACCTGTAACAGCACTAATTCCGGTCTCAATTTCTTCTCATTTAATCCAATTTCTGAATGTGTCTTCCTAAATGCTTAAAACAAATCAGGTGTCCATCTGTCTCTTCCAGCAGTTCTTTTTCTCTCGCCATGTGTTTCAAATTTTCCATCTTATCTTTCTCTCTGCCTCCTGAGGCCTATCAGAGAAGTTGCAATTT
This sequence comes from Ailuropoda melanoleuca, assembly GCF_002007445.2. Lineage (NCBI taxonomy): Eukaryota > Metazoa > Chordata > Mammalia > Carnivora > Ursidae > Ailuropoda > Ailuropoda melanoleuca. The sequence continues at coordinate 23,425,581 of NC_048218.1, forward strand.
TACTCTGCCAATGAGTTGAAACTTAGATTTTAACGTTTGAATATCTTCCACATCCAGAATCCTCAAGGTCTCAGAGGCAAATGGGACTCCTTCTTTGGGGATCTGGGAGTTAAAAACAGATTGCCAATATTCTACTGAGATACAGGGAAAAGTTCTTTCTGCTCTCTGGTATTAGTGTACTTCCAACCTCTCCAGTAATGAAGAATTAGCTCATCCATTGAAAAGGAAAGAATCTGGATGAGGCAGGAGGTGCCAAGTCATGAATAAATTTCTTAGGAGTTGAGAATGAACCAACCTACACATAATGAGAAGCTATGAAATATTTACAGAATTTTTTTCATGACAGCAACATGGTCACTTTTTTTTTTTTTTTTTTAAGTTAGTTCACTCTCTCAGGTATGCTGTAAATGGATCCAAGAGGGATGAGACTAGAAACAACAAAGATTTGGGAGGTTATTGCATTTGCTTAAGAAAGAGATAATAATATTGAAATTATGTCATTTAAATAGGAATATGGTCAAGTTTTAGATAACTTGATTATATGTGCTGGTCAATTTGGGCATGTGGTAAAGATTTCCAGTTGATTCCCAATTGACAGGTGGATAATCACACGTAAGGCTGGGAATAGATAGCTGGGTTGGAAATACAGATTTTGACTCATACAATCATACATATATTTATGTGGAGCCATGAGGATGGAGAAAATTTCTGAGGGAAAGTATACAGAGTGAAATGGTAGAGATCCATGCTAGGAATAATAGTGGTAAGCAAATCTATATGGTTGACAAAGAAAATTATTATCATGAAGACAATAGGGTTTTTTTTAAAGATTTTATTTATTTATTTACCAGAGAGAGAGAGCGAAAGAGAGACACAGAGAAAGAGAGAGAGAGAAGGAGTACAAGCAGGGGGAGTGGCAAGCAGAGGGAGAAGCAGCCTCCTTGCTAAGGAAGAAAATATTTGTAAGAATATATAGAGATAGCTAATAATGCTGGAACTTGTTTATGATATTATTAACACCAAATTCCCTCTTCTGCTGAGCACACAGGGGATTGTACTCCTTGTTCCCAATGAGCCAGGCACAGGCAACAAACTCAGTTTGATCAGTGAAATGTGAATAATGAGACATGTGATCCCAAAACCAGACAAAGACCCCACCAAAAAGGAGAATTACAGACCAAAATCCCTGATGAACACGGGTATGAAAAATTGCACCAGGATACTAGCCGATTAAAAGGATTATGCACCATGACCAAGTGGGGTTTATTCCTGGGCTGCAAGGGTGGTTCAACACCAGCAAATCAATCAATGCAAAACACTACATTAATAATTAAAGCAAATACAACAACCATATGATCCTCTCGATAGATGCAGAAAAAGCATTTGACAAGGTACAGTATCCTTTCTGGATTAAAACTCTGCACAGTGTAGTGATGGAGAGAACATATACCTCAATATGATAAAAGCCATAAATAAAAAGCCCACAGTGAATAACACTCTCAATGGGGAAAAACCAAGAGCTTTTCCCCTAAGGTCAGGAACACAGCAGGGATGTCCGCTATCACCACTGCTGTTCAATAGTACTAGAAGTCCTAGCCTCAGCAATCAGACAACAGAAAGAAATAAAAAGGCATCCGAATTGGCAACGAAGAAGTCAAACTCTCACTCTCCACAGATAACATGATAAACTGGAGAGTATATCCAGGGAACTATAAAGAGAGGGTCCTGGTTAGCCACGATGAATGAATGGAAAAAATTCAGGTATGTAGACACCGAGGGAAGGGAGCCAGTTAACATAGGGAAAAAAACCAAAACACCACACACACAAAAGAAAGGGAATGATCAATGAAGCTATTTTCTACAAGAGCCAGGAGGGGATGGCCTAAAACGGGGAGAAGGATTTCAGATGGGTAAAATGCACAGAAAATTTTTAAACAGAAAGGTATCCTGCACAGGGAGTTATGGGGAATAGAGAGAAAGGAATTAAGGAAAGATCCAGGATTTAATTATGGTAAACTAATAAAATCTAATCAGGAAGGTGCTATCCCTCTGTGTTAAGTGAGATATTGAGTGGTTTGTTGGTATGAAATTATGTTTTCAGAGGATACAGTAAAAATTTTTGAGATGGGGCAATAAGAAAAAAAGAGAGGAGAACACAGGTTCAAATCAGGGAAAATTAGAGGAAAACTGGCAGAAAGGGACTCTTCCGTTTACAAATTGATGATAGACATAAGAGGACTTTCCACATCTTTTAACTTTGTCTAAAGTCATTTTAGTGATAAAACTACTTAGTATCCTAAGTAATAGTTGCCCTGGTGTTAGTGACTCTGCCGTATGTTTTAAACAATATTATTTAACCTATTTACATATAAACATATTTAAAACATGTTGCCCATGTGAATCTTCTGAAACCTTATAGTAGTGCAATTATTTAATTGTAGAATAAACTTAAGCAATAACTCTATTAAACACGTGCATGGGCATACCTGGGGGTAATTTTGTTTGCCATATGATAGATTATACCTTAGTTAATTGCATTCATTTCTCTATTGCTATGTGCCAAAAAACTGCAAACTAAGTGGCTTAAAACAAACCAAATTCATTATCTAAGTTTCTTTGGTCAGAAACCTGGCATTAGCTGGCTGAGTTCTTTGCTCCTGTTCTGAAATCAAGGTGTTGGGTGGGGCTGCTATCTCATCTGGAGCCCTAAGTCCTCTTCCTAGGTCATTCTTATAAGTAATTAAAACTCAGTTTCTTTGGGTCATAGGACTAAGTTTCTAATTTTCTTGCTGGCTGTTGGTCAGAGGTCGTTCTCAGCATTGAGAGGCTGCCTGCTATTTCCTGCTCTCTCTACAATGTGGTGGCTGCTCCTTTAAAGCTTTGAAACGTATTGCTCTCACCCTGGCTTCTAGACCCAGATTTAAAAAGCTCATGTAAGTCAGGCGCACCCATATAATCTCCCTTTTGATTCACTCAAGGTCAACTGATTAGTAACCTTAATTATATTTACATCTGTAAAATCTCCTTTGTCATCTAACATAACAAACTGTAGGAGTGATAATCTATCAAACTCACAGGTTCTGAATGAAGATGAGGGAATTACACAGGTACCTGCAAACCAAAGAATGGAAATCTTGGGAACCAACTCGGAATTATGATTATGCCGAGAAGGTGATAATCAATATACTTAATATATAAATTTTTGAATGTAGTTGAAAAATATTAAAATATGGCATCCTTATCCCACCTTGTTTATTTTCTAATATTACCACCTCACTGATAACTTTTATTTCACATTTTCTCCAACAAGGAATTAAATGCATACCGCAACTTGAAATCGGTAAGAATCACTTTGAAAACTGATGTGGAAGAAACAGCATGAGAGCACAAAGGCATGCATGGGAGAATAAGACAAGAGAACTTTTTTTCACAAAAATGAAACGAATGATTCTAAGAGCTCCTATAAGAGAACTAAAAGAATATTTTTTAATCTTTTGCAGCCATGGGGCTGATATAAAGAAAAAGCAGAACAAATTTTGATTTTGCAAGTAAAAGATTACAATGCAAATGAGATCCAGAACTTCTCTGCTCTCTTAAGTGACAGTGAGAATGATGATTAGGAAAATGTAGAATCCTAAAAATTGGAATGGCAAATTTGTATGGGTTATGATAGATATTATTACTTAGACCACCACCTCCAATCGTCCTTAATTTTGCTTTTAAGGAAAAAAAAAATTCCTGTTCTGACTGAGATTGTTAGTGTTCCTTTGCTTCAAGACCCTTTAATAACCTCACTTGAGTCAGATACCTTTCAAAGGGATACTGATTATATTTAAGATCCACAAGTACCATCTTTCATGTTTTCCTGACCCAGAATTAAATGACTAGCATACCCTCAGAATAATTAAGATGAATTCCGACCTGAGAGGGGATCGAAAAAATCTGGCAAATCATTTGTGTGGTTTTTTTTTTTTTTCTATTTATGCTAAACAAAACCTGGGAGTTTACTTAAAAAAGAATTAAACGAGGGGCGCCTGGGTGGCTCAGTCATTAAAGCGTTGACCGGCTCAGGGCGTGGTCCTGGCGTTCTAGGATCGAGCCCCACATCGAGCCCCACATCGAGCCCCACATCGGGCCCCTCCGCTGGAAGCCTGCTTCTTCCTCTCCCACTCCCCCTGCTTGTATTCCCTCTCTCGTTGGCTGTCTCTCTCTATGTCAAATAAATAAATAAAATCTTTAAAAAAAAAAGAATTAAAAGAATAATATATGTGTTATTTTAGGAAGAAAAAAATCATAACAATAGATGAGGTCAAATTATTTATATGGCTGGTAGCCTGAGCAACAATAAGTGCCTCTAACAAGGTATTTGGTGGATAACTGAAATCTGGATTCAGCGTTGGCCTATATTAAATGAAGTTGAGATATTGGAACTTAACTGGTACATCATGCAGTGGGAAATGATAATGCTTAAAGAGAAAGGCTATCTACAGGGGATTCTTCATGGGTTATTCACTCAGTCAAATTAATCATACTCCCAAGAGGGGCCCTTTAATTGCTTTTCCTTCTCTCTGGATTCTCCTTCATTTTGTCTGACTCCTGAGCTATAGGCATGGAATGTATGTTCAACACCAGGACAAAGGGCCCTGGTTTCTATAGCATGTCTTCATCACCCAGGTCAGAAGCAACAAGAAAAGGCATGATTTTCATTCTGTTCTCCTGTGGTTCCAGCCTTCTTATTATGTTCTCTTCCTACCTGTGACTTCACCGTCTAGCATTAGAAGCAGAAACACCCTTGAAAAGAATATTTAGTCAATATTAATCCCATACTTAAATAAGACTATAATGAATATCCTATAATAAATATCCCACAGGTCCTGCTCCTCAGATTGAACCCTCACTAAAATAAAGGGAAATCTAGTGAATGTTTCCTTAATATATAGAATAGAAAAAATAAATACAGACAAATCTAAGTGGGGTGAAGACACCTGAGGTCTCCATCAAGTTGGAGAATCAAGGGCCTCTAACCTAATTCCCAGATTGTATGTTACCAATACGCAGACTCTAGAGCTCCTGGAATAGAGCAGAAACTAGGTTCCCTGAAAGGTGGATCTTAATAATAAAAATGTAAATATGTAATGGAATTAGTCTTCCCAGTTTTCCCAAAAGGGACCTGTGAACATTTTCAGGGTAACTTGCTTTGGACAAAGAGAAATATCCAGACCTTTTAAGTATTACTCAATGAACAGCTCTGAATGGACATGAATTTTTGATCATCCAAATAGGCCACTGCACTCCTCCATTTGGAGTGCTTATGAAGGTCAGTTGAGAAATAAAACATTGGCTGAATCCATCTCTTAGAGGGCTCGGTAAATCTTCAAAAATACTCTGTAGTTGTCTCTCCAAATTCCAAATGCATAGTTGAAATATCTGTACTCCAGAGCTGACAGAATCCCCGCATTGGTTACCTGGCCCATGGGGTAAAGGCTGCTATGCTACAAAGGAAAAGTGGAGGTCTCTGACCCCATTATATCCAGAAAGGAAAAAAAAAAATGTGCATCACCTGTGATGCAATCCCAAAGAATTATGCCACCATCAAAGGCTTAAAAAATACAAGAATTCTACCTTATCCCCATTTAAAATGCCACTGTGACTGTGAAGAAATGTCAGTGCTGGAGAATGAGAGGAAATTATTGGAAACATAATTAGGAATTACCTCCAAAAGCAGCTGTCATTTTAGATGTGATCTATATATTGGCACAAATATCATGAATGTTGGTAGCTGGTATAAAGCTATTACTATGGCAAATGCTTGCATTTATGTATCAATTAGGAAGGACCCCCAGAGAATCTGCTTTCACATGGCATGATAGCCGGCATGTCTTTGCTGTATTAACTTAGGAATATGTCAGCTGTCTTATGTCATTTCATAGTACACAGGAACCTTGATTGTTTCACCATCCCTCTGAACATGCAGGGGTTACCATCCTGATAATATCATCAAAATTGGATATGGTGGTTAAGATATAGCAAATAACCTCTACCAATATTTGTAAGTGGTATGTGCCAAATGGTCATAGTTAAGTCCCATGAAAATTCAGAAGGGATGATTGTTATACATGAAGCCAATAAGAAGGACCTTCCTAAAGTAGGGCCTATCTAGCTGAGTGACTACTTTCCAAATGCAAAGACCAATGCCAAATTCCTAATAGTATATCCTTTCCCAAGAGGACCAGCCTGATACCTGATGGCAGTTGAATTATATTCAATCCCTTCCATTACATAAGGGAGAAGTGTAGACCAATAACTCATCTTCATTAAAATGGTGCTTCAGGTTGTAGATGTTTTTACCTGCCCCAAATTCAATCAGCACCGGCCTCAACTGGACTTATTGAGTACTTCACTCAACATCCTGGTGGTCACACAACCTGTTTCTGAATAAGGAAATCTTTTTACATCTGAAGAAGCAAGAGAACTGGCTTACTATCATGACATTCATTGGTATTTCTATTTACTTCTATTTCTAGAAGCAGCTGGACTAATACAAATCGAGATGGCCTACCAAAAACTTAGTTACAATGCTAGTAGGATGACAATAACTTGCTATGCTAACATGAGTACTATATAGGTGGAGAAGTGCACTAAAATATTGGAATAAATGTGAAAGGTTGTTATCTATTCCTGACTCTATTCTTAATTAATTGGATAGGGTGAGGCAAATCACTATAAGTTACCATAATTTTAAAAAGAAGAGGTTGGTATAGTTGTTATTAGGAACAACAGAAGTGTTTAAGGTGCTCAAGAAGAATCCAGAGATTAAAAGGTTACAATAAATATTTTAAATCTATTTAGTTTTACATAGAATGCTGCCTTTAAAAAGAGCTTCTGAGAACCTTCTTGTGAATAGTACATGATTATGTATAGTTATTAGTGGCTATCAGAATAACCGTGATTTCATCTATCAGTTACTTTATCTCTTATGCGAGCATGTGTCACATGCTGACCTTTTATTTTTTAAAATACTTTATTTATTTATTTGACAGAGAGAGAGCACAAGCAGGGGGAGCAAGAGAGGGTGAAGCAAACTCCCCACTGAGCAGGGAGCCTGATGCAGGGCTACCCAGGACCCTGGGATCATGACCTGACGTGAAGGCAGATGCTTAACTGACTGAGCCACCCAAGCATCCACATGCTGACGTTTTAAACATTAAATCACTTTAACATGTTTCTGTTTAATATCATCTATCATCTATCTATCTATCTATATCTATCTGTCTATCTATCTATCTATCTATCATCTGTCTATCTATCATCTATCTATCTATCTATCTATCTATCTATCTATCTATCCTTCTATGTTTTGCTTATAATGGTCAAAGTTAGTAAAATTATTAATGGTTTGGGACAAATTTCATGCTTTTCAAAAGTTTTGAATATTATTTTGAATTTACTGAACTTTACAAGCACTTGGGATGATTGAAAAAATGATTAATATGTAGTAAGATCCATGGTTCTAGCGAGTAATGAAAAATGAACTCTTCTTTCATTTATGGTTGATTAAGGTCTCAGAGTAATCCTCTATTTTTGGCATGCAGGTGAAAATCAGAGTTGAATAATTATGATGGCAAAAGAAACAGCTGCTAAACATTCCAATGTGAGCATTATAAACCTAATAAAATATCAAGTTTTAGAAGTTAATGCTGGTATAGGATTTTTACATTATTAGAAAAAACTACTAAATAAAATTACAGAATATTAGAAAAATGTCTTTGTAATGAATCTGGACTAAAGATAACTGTAAGATAACCAAAAGCAACTGCTGTGAACATTATAAATCATACATTATTGGATTTTAATCATGACTGCCTTTGACAAGACTAAGGTAAATGCCGATAAGCTCTCAAAAACAGAACAACCTTAATAGTGTGGGTGAGAAAATCATGCATTTCATTTATCTTCTGCTCATACATTAATCTCAGTGGAATGATATTTTTTTTTGAAATTTGGCTCTCTGCCAAAATGTTTGTCGTTCAGTGGAATTTTCCTGTCATATCTCGAATACTAATAAAAGTATAGAATTAACATATTTGATATCATTTCTTCCCTTCCACAATGTAGATGCCTCTAAAGAGGATTGCTATAATTGAGAATTTTAGTCTTTTTAAGAGAAATAATCCTGTTATCTTCTTGGTGAAAATTTTATGTAACCAGTTTCCACATTTAAGAAATGAATACATATGGAAGTGTTACCAATGTCATCAGACCAGCAGTAGCTAGGTTCACTTAAAAAAGTGAGTTTTTGAGTCATTAAGGTAATGATTTGCTAACTTCTTTTATTTGAAGTGTTCTTTCTGATGTTTCTCAAAATGCAGTAAGTAAAGAAATTCAAAGTTCCCTTGGCTGAAGTCTGGGTAGGAGCTCTGTAGCCTTCTCTGCTAAGTCCGGTTCCCAATGGGTTCTTGAACATGTATGAGAAACCCCAAGAGCTTGATGGAGCAGCAGAGGAGCTTAAAGAATTGTTTAATATTAAGCAGTAGGCAAGCCTGTTTCTTGCTTGAGAGAGACGTACTTTATCCCCCAAGGTCCTAAACAAACCTGTTCCTGCTTTAATGGTCAAAAGGGGGCACACTGTCTTTATCATCCAGGGCTGTTTGCTGTACAGACTTCCTTGAAAAGATAGATAAAAACAAAAGCAGTTGTGCCTCTGCTTACAAGACACTCACAAACACAAGAGACCCATGGGCAATTGCCTCCCAGTGATAACATCAGCATTTTTTAAAAATGCTCTGATGATGCTGTTAGAGAAAAGCAAAATCATAAGAGTAATCTTTAAAAGAAAAAAAAAACACCCAATATCAGCTGATTGTAGCACTATTATATTGTAAAACTCTAGTGAAAACGTCAGGAGGTGAGCCCAAGAGAAACATGTTCTACATGCACATACGAACGCATTTGATAAATTAAAAACTGAAATAAATGATGTCTCAATTAGATGTTGTTATAATAATCTGTACTTCTCTTATCACTTCACACTTACCTTTGTGAGAGCGTCACCAGCTAAGACCCCATGACCTGGCCTTTACTCTTCACCTGCTTGTATCCGCCAACCTTTGTCCCACATTTTTCCTTAAGCTCTTCTTTCCAGCTTATCTCCTACCTCAGGCAAAAGACCCAAGAGGATAGCATCCCGTCATGGAAACTGAGACTACTGCTGGGACAAAGTGTTCCAAATGACCCAGACCACCCAGACCAGTTTGAATTTAACCCCCAACTCACACCTGTGCAGATGGCCCACAGAGCGACCCACGAGTGACTGACAGCTACCTCTACCTCATTATGGTAGTAAAATAGTAAATAGTAAAACGTAATAGTAAAATCTCCATGCAAGGAAGAGCACAAGCCTCATTTATGTAACATATGTATGTGTAGGCATGTTTCCTTAAGGTGCATGTGTCACCTTATGCCACCTTTCTATACAAAGACAATCTCCCCTAATCTAAACATTCATCCTAATCCTATATAAAGAAAACCCGTTTACCCTTGCTCTGGGACTCATGGCTTTGGAAGTTATTCCCTGTAATATCCTTTGTGGAACAATGCCGTCTGGTATAGTTTCTATCTGTGACTCACCAAGGAGTTAACTCACATTTTTTTGGTTACAATATGGCTCATAATTGTCTCTTTCCATTAGAGCTGGAAGCTTCATGAGACGAAGCAGCATTTTAATACCAATGTTGATTGGATCCCAAGCATGGAGCACAGCGCCTGGCGCATGACGAGCATTTGATTAATATCAATACAAAATGTAAACACATCCCGTGCAGTAGTTTATAAAACAATGATGAAATTTATAGAGTTCTGAAATGACTGAATTGACATTTCTTAGAAATTTCTGGGACTATAAAGCTTTTAAGTGCACTGAGACCTACTCATTCAGCTGCCCACAGGGCAGAGCACAATACAGCCGCCGCCGACACAAAGCTGTTACTCAGTAACACTTGTATATGTCCCAGTTAGCTGGATACAACCTCTGGAGGAAACTGAAAACAAAACAAAACAAAACAAAAAACAAAACACAGGAGGTTTGGATTGCAACATGTTACAGAATCAGAGAGCTAGTTAGTGGATAACCACAGATTTCCACATTTCACACTTTGATTTATTGAGCCATTATATCTTTTTTTTTTTTTAACGTCAAGATAATCGTGGCTTCTCTGTCAGCATTATTCTGAGTGTTAAAATCGATGTTAATAGGGCTCACATGCAAACCTTTCCACAGTTTGCTGTAAATATTTTTATAAAAGTAATTTTGAAGTGAAATGTATGTGTGATACAAGATAAGACTAATTAAAGAGTAATTAAAATCAAACTAACTAAAAGATAAGATGGAACCTTTACACAGAAGAAAGAAAAATTCAGAAGTGTTGTTTAGGAAGAACCCCAACCTCAGAGATAATGGTCAAGCACCAGACTACTGAACAAATAATTAGGCACACAAGGTTGGCTTGACTCTATGGCCTGGTTCCTTCAAGAAAAGGGGACAATGAGACTTACTGGATAGTAGCCAAAGAGTTGATTACTCAAAGCTCAGCCAACATCAGGAACCTCAGCATAGTTGGACTTACTCCCCGGCCCCCGATTCCCAGGGAGATGCACAGGCGCAGACGGATGCCAAGAACACAGTGGGTGCAGGGTGAGGAACGCAGGGCCAGGGGCTCAGCACTTTTTGATCAAGCAGCAAATACTGTAGCAAGCAACAAACAAGCCCAGGAAGGAGCAATTGCAGGTCACACTGTGGTCACTTTGAACTACTTTGTTGCCTTTCTGACTGACGACAGAAACTGTTCAGGATCAGGTGATAAACTTTGCCCTGTGACACACTCATGGAGAAAATGACAGTGATGTTCCGGGACCTTGGAGGCTGCCTCTCTCAACAAGGGTTTTAACCATCACCCCTTTAAACAATGTTAACACTAAATATATTTCTATCAGTGTTCGCCACCAAAAGATTCATCTTCTGAATTATTTCAAAAGTAAGACTTTGTCGGGGCGCCTGGGTGGCATAGCGGTTAAGCGTCTGCCTTCGGCTCAGGGCGTGATCCCGGCGTTATGGGATTGAGCCCCACATCAGGCTCCTCTGCTGGGAGCCTGCTTTTTCCTCTCCCACTCCCCCTGCTTGTGTTCCCTCTCTCGCTGGCTGTCTCTATCTCTGTCAAATAAATACATAAAATCTTTAAAAAAAAAAAAAAGTAAGACTTTGTCTTACTATAACAATTACCTTGATTTATACTCAATTCACTTTGACAACTTAATCTCCTTATCTCACAATCCAGTAATGTTCAATGGAGTAAAATCATACAGCAGTAAGGCATTGTATTCAGTATCCCCAATATTAAGAAATATTAACATAATTTTTCACATATCTGCTTTTGTGTTCCAGTCAATACCTGTGTATACAAAACAGAATCAAACATTTCATAGGTATTACTAAATATATCCTTGCAATCCGAGGCAAGGATAACATAGCTGAGCCATCAAGGTTCAGCAGCATTTTTTCCAGCAAATATTAGAGAGCATCATAATGCCTGTAGATAATTTTTTTTTATAATTTTGAGGGCTTCTCTCTAATCATGACTTTCAAGGTTAAGTAAAATATGTAAAAATCTGCAACTATATTTTTAAATGGAGTTCTTAATTGATTTAGGCTAACATTATAATCACCTAATTGTTAGCTTTATAACTGATTCTTAATTGCTCATATGTGTATTACCTTAATTGCTAATCATCATAACGATAACACAATATTAATAAATTACATATCATTACATTTTAAATTTCTTGCAATGCCATGATCTGTGTCACATTTTAGTTTTTATACAACACTTGTAGGATAAGTAGGGCTTTGTCATACCATTTTGGAAATGGTGGAGACTGGCATAGATCATAGTTTTGCCCATCACATTGGCAGCTAATTGAAGAATTAATTGATATGAATCTACCAAACCAAATTGTCTGATTCAAATCCAGCATTTATATGCCTCTGCCATTTCCAATGGACCTTATTCACCAGAGCCTAGGGAACATGCTAGAACTGAGTTGGCAGCACAGATCTCATTAGCTGGGGAAATATGCAGTGATTAATTATTTGTTTTGGAACTGGAAAATTTTAGGATTCAGAAAAAGAAAACTTTAGATTGAATGGAAGACTTATTACATTTAAGAAAATACCCTTCTAGGGCATCTGGGTGGCTTAGTCAGTTGGGCATCCAATCTTTGGTTTTGGCTCTGGTCATGATCTCAGGGTCATGAGATCAAGTCTGTGTGGGGCTCCAGGCTCAGCCCAGAGTCTGCTGGAGAGTCTTTCTACCTCTCCGTCCCCCTCTGCCTCTATCGCACCCTCCCACCCTGCCATGGTTGCTCTCTCTCTCAAATAAATAAGGAAAATCTTAAAACACACACACACACACACACACACACACACACACACAAAGAAAATAAAACAAAACAAGAACAAGCAAAAAATACCCTTCCTCCAAATAGCTAGAGGCCATGAGCATAAAGAGCAATAAGTACTATGAAGCAGGTGATCTAAGCCCCCAACACAAGACCTGCTATTTTTAATCTTGTAAAGACTACACAGATTTGTTTACTTTATACTCTTGATGGAAACGTGGCTCATTTCAGGAATTTGATTAAGAACCTTATTCAAGCGTGCCTGGGTGGCTCAGTCAGTTAAGGGTCTACCTTTAGCTCAGGTCATGATCCCAGGGTCCTGGGATGGAGCCCCTGCATTGCATTGGGCTCCCTGCTGAGCAGAGAGTCTGCTTCTCCCTCTCCCTCTGCCCCTCCCCCCCCATGCTTGCTCTTTCTCTCACTTAAATAAATAAATAAATCATTAAAAAAGAACCTGTTCAATTCTAATCATATATATATATATCTAATATGAAAATATTTAAGTCAGATATAGTCTTAATTGCTGAAAAGGCAAAGGAGAGTAACTACAGTTCTGACCTCCAAAAACTTACAGTATGGGACAAAAATAGCAAGTAACTGGAAAACATTAAATTTGTCTATTATGTGGGCAAATTATCTTTCTTATATAAACTCACTGGTTTTGCCCACTTTTATTACTGGTAGAGTGTCACCAAATTTTTACCTCTTTATTTCAGCAATTTTTCAGGATTTAAGATTAATGGTATTTTTCTAAAAGAATATGCACTTTTTATCCTGAAAACATCAACTGGGAAAAACTATATGCTGTCAGAGAAACAACAGTTGTTTCAACAAAGTTTACTCTATTTTACAAGTTGATGGAGCAACAAGGCATTCTAAAGAAATTTAGTGATTGACAACTTGACTTCAACTTTGGCTTGTGCTCTCTCTGTTAGGACAGCCTCGACATCCTGGTCAGAATACCATTATTTTCCCAGTCAACTCTGTTCTTATGATTGAGTCAATCATAAGGGATTGAATAGCTAGCAATGCTGAAATTAAATTACAGTACAAACTGCATGATGGAGAAATCAGAATGTAAGAGACGCATTTTTGTGTGTTGCAGAAGTAAGCCATCATAAAAGATTTATTTACTGATACAATATTTCAGCTTCCAATATGATTAATAACAGAATCTGTATCTTAAATTATTTATTTATTTAAAGATTTTATTTATTTATTTATTTGAAAGAGAGAGAGAGAGAGAGCACAAGCAGGGGGAGGGGGAGAGGTAGAAGCAGGCTCCCTGCCAAGTAGGGAGCCCACGCAGGGCCCAGGACCCTGGGATCATGACCTGAACTGAAGGCAGACGCGTAACCAACTGAGCGCCCAGGCACCACTGTATCCCAATTTATTAAGTAGTGAAACAGATTTTATTATCCGTAGCCAAATAAGCCAAATAAATATATTTTTATTCCTGGAATAATCTCATTTATTCTAAAACATGAAATATGGTGGTAACGGCTCAGGGTAGGGTCACCAAAATATGCCACTTTGGCAGATTGATTATTTTGAATTCAAGTTATTTAAGAAACACCCAGTGCAAGAAGGACACTCTGACCTTCCTTTGTACCCCTGAAAGCAGGAAATAAATCTCCCATGTGAAAGCCACCCTTTTTGTAGCAGGAGATAAAGAGACATTCTTATGACCAGAGACAGGGAATTCAGGGCCAAGAAGACTATGTAAACAAGCCCTGTTACTTACCTTCTCACTAACCTACTACCCCAAGCCCAGACTTTTTTGTTTTGCTAATTCTTCACAAATTTATTGTTTCTCTGTCTAGAAGGTAGAAGAGCTGCCTTCTTTGGTCATTTGTTTGAGTCTCATATTTCAACGAGCTCCCGTACATATAAAATTAAAATATGTGTGTGTGTTTTTCTCCTGTTAATATGTCTTGTGTCAATTAAATTATTAGGTCAACCAAAGAAACTAGAAAGGAAGAGAGGAAAAGTTTTCCTCCCCTAAACTGGTGAAAATAAGTAATGTGATTGGTATCGTTGTTTGTCCAGGGTCATCATTGATATTAATAAAAGCTTTTGAAGCTGTGGTGAATTTAGGTTAATATTTTTGCTGCTACCACTAGTAAGATATAATTGTTCTCTCAATCTGAACTTTGGCTTATTGCAGTCTAAGTGTAGTTCTCAATGAGATTAAAAGTAAAAGAAATCTATAATGTACTTTTTAATTCAACACCACATAATCATTAGATTCTATAAATTGTAAATTGAATCCAAATCATTCACTTTACAGTATTTCATTATAACATTACAGATTTCTAAAGAAGCTCTTATATTAAAACAAAATCTAACTTTGACTTTTCATATATGCTTTTATTGTCCATAAAATTTTCAATTATTTTTATTGCAGCTCCATTAATATAGTTCAAATTATTTCCTGGATGTAAATGTTCAGATAATTTTGACTAAAAAGTCAACTTATCGAAGATTCTATCAAAACTTGAAATAATTAAATCTCACAAACTCACAAAAATAAAATAGAAAATTTATTGGGAAATTTAAATGATGATATCCAGAAGTGTTATGAATCAGAGCTCATAGATATTAACATTTTTTGTAAATGGGAATCATTAACTGTCGTTTTTACATGAGAAGTTATATTTACCATATGATTCTCACTTCTCTTTAGACCTTCAAGCAAATCAAAAATTGAATGTATGTATTCTTTTTTTTTTTTTTAAGATTTTATTTATTTACTCGACAGAGAGAGAGAGACAACCAGCGAGAGAGGGAACACAAGCAGGGGGAGTGGGAGAGGGAGAAGCAGGCTCCCAGCAGAGAAGCCTGATGTGGGGCTTGATCCCAGGACTCTGGGATCACACCCTGAGCCGAAGGCAGACCCTTAACGACTGAGCCACCCAGGCGCCCCTGAATGTATGTATTCTATAAACATTGATGGCAATTCATGAAAGGAATGGTTTACTTAATCTCCTATACCCAACTTAGCACTTCATAAGAATCAGCATAACAAGTTTGGCACATATATAGTCACATGTGAAGGGATGATAATTCTAATCCACTATAACTTAAAAATTTAGGACAATTACACACTTCGCTTTTTAATTGCTATACCCATAGTCCTTATTGTAGGGGAATGATCACTGAGTCAGGAATAAAAAGGCCTGAACTACCATCCGGGCTCTGTTATTTACTGACATGTGATGGTGAGATGAATTCTTAATAGGACCTGGTACAAAATAAAAGTTCACAAAGTATCTGTTGATTCAAAATGTGACTTGACTCATAGAGATAAATATTGCAGAAAGATAAGTAATAGTGTATTATCTTTTTATACTGCAGAGCAAATTAGCACAAATGTAGCAGCTTAGCTTAGTATACCTTTTCTTTTCCCACAGCTTTTGAAAGGTAGAGGTTGAGGCACAGAATCACTGGGTTCTCTCTTTCAGAGTCTCTCCAGGTTGAAACCCATGTTCCCTGTGGTCTCATCAGAGGTTAAACTAGAGAAAAATCTATTTGTAAGGACCCTCACATTCTTGGCAGAGCTCATCTCCTTGTGGCTGGAATGAGGTTCTTCTTGCTGGCTGTTGGCCAGGGGCCTTTCTCAGCTCACAGAGATCACGCATAAGTCCCTGTCACATGGCTCTCTCCATATGACCTCTCACAATAGAAGCTTACTTCTTCAAAACCAGTAACACAAAGAGATGAACCATTCTATCTTTTAAGATCTTTCCCCTCATTAAACCAGGCCCACCTAGATAATCTTTTGATTAATTCAAATTCAATTTATTTGAGACCTTAATTACATCTGCAAAAAAAAAAAAAAATGCCATATCCTATTTGCTAGAACCAAGTCACATTCAATGAAAGATTTTACAGGGTGCAAACACAAGGAGGGGAGAATCATTGATGTCCACTTCAAGTCTATATGCCAAAGATGGAACTGTGTGACCAAGTCCCAAAGACATCCAATTCATCATTGTTTACATAAGAAAAAATGGAGAAGAAATCCAATGAGGTCTTCTGGTCTTAAAACAGAATGTAGAAGTGCTGGGNTGCCATATCCTATTTGCTAGAACCAAGTCACATTCAATGAAAGATTTTACAGGGTGCAAACACAAAGAGGGGAGAATCATTGATGTCCACTTCAAGTCCACATGCCAAAGATGGAACTGTGATGACCAAGTCCCAAAGACATCCAATTCATCATTGTTTACATAAGAAAAAATGGAGAAGAAATCCAATGAGGTCTTCTGGTCTTAAAACAGAATGTAGAAGTGCTGGGATAAAAGTAAGTCAAAATGGTTAATAGAACACTGACAATAAACAATAGCAAGAATGGTGTTCATTAGGGTTCTCTAGCCTTGACAAGATAGCTGCTACACCAACCACCTATCTTTTATTATAGAAAATAAAATGAGAAACAGGAGAAGATGGAGGTTGCTTCCAGCAAATTCACATTGGTAATCCCTACTTGGAATTTTTCCATCAATTTCTTTCTTTCTTTTTCTAAGATGTTGGGCTCAGCAGGACAATAATGGCTTTAAGCATTTCTTTTAGAAGTGGCATTTTTCCCTCTATAGAATCAATTTGGAACAAATAAAATTATTTATTTGCAACAACCCATCCCCCAACCCTAAGTGAAAATAACTGTTTTATTAAGCCCCATGAGGGAAACGGTGTTCTTATAAATTAGATTTCCAATATTATTTAATTTATTTTTAGAAAGTCAACATACTTTGGTGTTTTTCCCTGCTACAACATAAAGATATGAGAACACTGAAAAAGTTACAAAGAGCTTTCAACTTTTTCATCCTGAAATGTGATCCCATGCCATATTTCTAAAACAGTATGGCAACACATTTGAAACAAAGTTTGCGTACCCCTCCTCTTGAGAAGGTCAAGGTAACCCAGTTGTCAGCAGCTAACTTCTCCTTCCCAAAGTTTTAAGCTGTAACAGGGCTGCATCTGTACTCTGAATCCTACCTCTAAAGTATAAGAATAGGAAAGAAAATGACCTAATCGTACAATTCCTTTTTTCTACAATACTTTCTGTGATATAGCATAAAATATTATCAGGAAGTCACATGAAAATTCATTCATCTATTTGAATCATTAATTATAAAAATGAACAATTAAATGGAATTTATTTTAGATTCTATTAAAAATTGTCTGATAAAGATTCAGCACCTGTTATGTACTAACAATGTTCTAAATTTTGGGGAGAACTGGAGAGAGTACCCTATCCTAAATATCTAACAATCAGATAATTGTTATGCATATTATGGTATACCCACATTATTAAGTGTTAAACATTACTACGCTCTTTCTAAAGAATATCTAATAAGATTTTAAATAAATAATTTTAAAAAAAGGATTAAAAATTAATAGGAGCATGGAAAAATTGTAGCATATTCACCTAATGGAATGTGATATAACAGTAGAAATGAATGACCTAGAATGACACTTATCAACATGGATCAATCTCAAACATAATGCTAAATATAAAAAAAAATAAATGACTGAGGAATACTTGCAGCATAATCACATAATACTCTTCAGTAAAAGTACAAAGCAGTATGTGGAAACAGTGAATACCAAATTCTGTCTACTGTTTAACTATGTGGAAGAAAGAATGCAAATTATTCTGGAGAGGAACAAAAGGAGTTTCAATCATTCATGTGGTGGTTGATTTCTTCAGTTTCAACCATGAGGGGCATGGGAATATTTTTCTTGAAACCTGCTTGCATTCTGAATATTTTGCAACTATTTTAAAGTATAATAAATACAGAGGTAAAACTAACAATAAGAAAAAAAAAGCCAGCATGTAATATATAATTCTATTTGTTGAGTGTATGGTTCTCTATTTCTTTTCATCTTTTAAATTTTGTGTTTCTCTCAATTCAATGTTCATGCATTAGTGTTAAAATTAGAAAAAAAACCCTGTCACTCAAAATAGATTAAATAAGTCACTGTTCTACTTTCCAAGTTTATTCACTTATTATTATACATTATTTTCTAGATTTTTATTTATTTGTGTGTTGTTTCTATTAGTGATTTTTGTGTTTACATGGTAAACCTAAGTTTTGAGACTCAATATGAATTGAATACATATTTTATATTTCTATAATTTGTAAATACTCTCACAATTTGTATCCTCTAAAATTCTATAGTTTAGTTTGTTTTTTTTTACAAGGATTATGGAAGTAATAAACTAATTTCTATTCTCTGGAGACAGGCCTCACTCTCCAACAGATACACATAAAAATATTGTGAACAGGAATCATGTATCTGTGTGCAACATATCTAGCTCCTCTTATCTCCTTCTATATCAGGAGATACAGGGCAAGAATATGACACTATAAATAAATTATGTTTTTAGAATGACTTGTCCTCATCTGGAATAATACTACATTTACTACACACTTGTTTTTGACAGTATAAAAATTAATTCAAGGTTCAGGTAGGAATAGCTTCAGAAATTTGTATTAAGAAATCCTCATTGGAAGAAATACTTAGTTACAACCTGGTGTTATTAGGTCAGACTTGTCCTCTTTTTAAAAGTTGTCCTTTCTTGTTACAGAACTTGATGAATAAATGGGTTTCTGAAGGTGACTGAGTTACTAAAAGATTTCTGAAAACAGAATGATTCAATGATTGTGGTTGTTTCAACCAACTTTACCACTGCCAGACATGGCACACCAAAGTTGGACCTTAGGTGCCCAAGAAGCACCTGAGATTTGCACTTGATCATGTGGACAAGATCAGTCTATCTATTTTTTTAAAATATATTATTTATTTATTTAGAGGGAGAGCACGTGAGGCAGGGAGGAACAGAGGGAGAGGAAGAGACTCCTTGCTGAGTGTGGAGCCTGAAGTGGGGTTTGATCCCACAACCCTAATCGTGACCTGAGCTGAAACCAAGAGTCGGACCCTTAACCAACTGAGCCACCCAGGTTCCCCTCAGTCTATCTTCTCGCTTCAGGGTTGAGTCATTTCAGTGAAAGACCTCACTAGAAAGAGATTGGTATTTTTCTTGCTTTTTGTAGTGATTCTAATCTTCAAATCGCTGCTTCTGATAAATTCTAGAGAATTACAAATGCTTCTAAAAGCTGAATATCATCCATGTAGATTTCTGAATTGTATTGCTACATCAAATAATATATTTCTATTTCTGCCCCCAGGGATACCAGCCCAAGTAATATTATTGGTAATAGCTACCAGTAATTGAATACTTAATATGTACTGGGGATTTACATATATTCTTTCTATTCTTATAATAACTCTAATTCAACATTATTGACCCTTATTTACAGATGAAAAAATTGAAGTTCAAATTTATATAAAACATAACCAATTTGATAAGTGAATACTCGTTTTATAATAAATCTTCACTCTTTCCATTAAGATACAATGCCTTCTGTAAAAAACAAAATAACACATATGGCTTCTATAGTGCTGTTCCTCTCTCATTTTTTCCTTTTAACATTTAGAGAAAGAGAGAATGAAGAGCATAAGGTAAAAGTAAGTCTAAAGAAGAGCAGAGAAAATAAAAATTGATAAAAAATATTGAACAGAAAGTTCAAGAAATATCAGTATTAGAGAGAAATTTTTAGAGGCCAAGATATATGCAAATATATGTAAGATATGATAATTTTTAAGAAATAATTAACTGCCTTCCTCAATTTTGTTTTAAAGATTTTCTTTATTTGACAGAGAGAGAAACAGCCAGCAAATGAGGGAACACAGCAGGGAGTGGGAGAGGAAGAAGCAGTCTCCCAGTGGAGGAGCCTGATGTGGGGCTGGATCCCAGGACTCTGGGATCACGCCCTGAGCCGAAGGCAGACACTTAACGACTGAACCACCCAGGGGCCTCTGCTTTCCTCAATTCCTTGGTAAATATGCCCCCAAATGTTCTAAATTTGGATATCACTATAAGCCTGAATTATAGCCACATTTCTTAAAAGTAAAATGGAAATGGTGTTCTGATATCTAGTGCTCCTAAGCCAAATCTTTGCTATAAATATTTACTTTCTGAATTATCCTCTATACTTCCTCACAAAGAATTGAGAAATCGTGAATTATATCCAGTTCCTACATATTGACTAACTTTAACTAAAAAACTCAGATGCAGTAGAGATATGCCCATGTCAGTCGGATAAACCATTTAGTCACTATTGCTTTTTTTCTCATTTAAATCAACACACGCAACTGATTATTTAATTATTGATATTATAAGGGTGACAAATATTTAACCTATGTAAGCCATTAGTCAATAAGCATTACCCATAAAATCATTAAATCACAAGTAGAAGAATTTTAAATGTGTCTGCCGGTAAACTGATGTCCTTTACAAAGACAGTTAGTCCATGAAATTGAATGGTATTTGAAATCATCAAATGCTATTCTTGTGATCTAAAAAGATTTATGGAATTTAATACTTTTGAACCTCATCCTAGCTTTTAAGTCTTTTGTCATGTATAAAGATGATGTAAAATGCTATTTTTGTTAAGTGTCTTTGTTTTGGTCAAAATTATAATCACCATGATATGATATATTACTGAGTGGCCTTAATGACAACCTGATTTTTTGAATTTTTATTAGTTTAACAAATATAACCGTATAAACTATAATTTATTATTACAAATTAATTATTTTTACATGTTTAAAATTATGTCCTGTTTAAAGTTATTCAGGTGAAAATTCTTAATATGCAAAATTAGATACAATATTGGATATATATATCTCACATGTAACATAGGAAGCATTATAAAACCAATAGAATCCATCACGAAATCAAATAAAACAGACTATAACTAAAATTACAAAAGCTTCCTGCATAATTTGCTGAACAGTCCCTGTTCCTTCCTCTAAAAGAGATTATGATACTGATATTTTGTTTATCATCCCCTTATAATTCTTTATAGTTATGTCATATATATGTACGTGCTTAAAATATCTCTTGCTTTGCTTTTTTATGCTTACAAAAAGAGTAGAAACTGCATGCAATTGTCTGTGAATTTTTCATCCAAATTTGTATTTCTGAAAGTTACCATCAGTGAAATATGTAGCCTTGGTATCTTCATTTTTAGTGCTGTCCAGTTGTTGCTGTCCACTGTTTTAGTAATTACAATTTGTTTATCCATTCTCAAGTTAATGAGTATTTAGACTGTTAACAGAGTTTTCCTCTTCTGTGTAGTATCTCTATAGACCTTCTTTATATCTGTTGTTATGAAGTGCATAATTTGCTTTTGTGTAGAAGTGGTATCAACAGGGCTTGGACTTTATTAATGATTGTGTATTAATATCACTCAAAAAATGGGCCAAAATACGTAAATGATTCAAATACATTAAACCTGTATTTCTTGCTTATTTAGTAGTCCAAGGCATGTAGCTAATCTCCATTGAGTTTCTTTTTTCTTGTACCACATGGTTGTATGCCTATGGTTATCAGAGCATAACAAGAATGTGGAGCCTGCATGTTTCTGTCTTAGAAATACTGGCCCAGAAATGGTGTACTTAATAGTTATGGGCTGAATTGTGTACTCCCAAAATTCATGTGTTGAAGTCTTCAAACCCAGGATTTCAGAATGTGACTGCATTTGGAGATAAGGCCTTTACAGATGTGATCAAATTAAAATGGGGCCATCAGGGTGGGGCTCTAATCTAATATGATTGCTGTTCTTATTGGAAGGGAGAGAGGCAGAAGGGATGCACATGCAGAGAAAAAAGATCATGCAAGGACATAGCAAGAAAGTGACTATTTATAAGCCAGGAGAGTCCTCAAGAAAAACTAACCATACCAACACCTTGATCTAGGACCTCTAACCTCCAAAACTGTGAATAATTAATTTCTGTTGCTTAAGCCACTCAGTCTCTGATATTTTGTTATGGCAGCTTTAGCAAATTAATACACTCACTTTTGTTCTTATTCCAATGATGTACATGCCTGTACCTAATTACAGCGTAGGCTGGGATGCATATTCCCTGACTGAGCACCTACAACTGTCAAAATATGGACATTGTACCGTATCTCTGTCTTAGAGAGTATATGAATCACCAGTTCTACAGAATAATCTCCTGTTTTTTATTCAAAGCAATTGTTCTATTTTGTACTCTGGTACGTGCATGAGAGAATTCACTGATCTGTATCAGCTGCAACATTTGGAATTTTCAGGCATCTTATTTCTCAATTGAATGGGTATAAAAAATCATTGTAGTCTTGATTTTCACTTCCCTTAGGATCACTGAGTTTTGGTATCTCTTTATATGTACTGACTATTCTGTGAAGAATATACTCAGGTTTACTAATGAAAATTCTATTAATGTTGTTAGCCTTTTTCTCATTGTATTCTATGAAGTCTTTATAAAATTTATATTAATCCTCTTAGTTATTATGCCACAACTTCTGGCAAAACAGAGCGGCCCAAAAACCAGGATGCCTCATGGGATCTCAGAGATCCCAGAAGAGTCCCCGGCAATGCTTGCCAAGCTTCTATCCTTTCTTAACCACAGGTCCTTGAGCTATTGGAAACAAAAATTAGGTTAGAAAGTGTGTCAAAGAGAATCCACTTGCCCTGCGGTTAAAAAAAAAAACAAAAAACCCTTTAGAAGGCCATCTATGCTATCCATGATTATGAGAAAATAAGAGTGTCACAAAATATAAATAAATGCATCATGTAAAAGAGGAGTAACAATTAGGAAACAAACAGCAAACAAAGGGATAAAAAAAAACTTCCTTAGAAGTATTGACTTATTGAAAAGTTCAATTTAATTACATCAATAAAATGAAAGCACTAAACATGTACCTAAAAGATAGGATATTATGTAGAGGTAAATGACAGAAGTAAGTAAATAAACTGAAACGCAGAACAATATTGGATTTATTAAATAAATTAGAAACTGAAGGAAGCAGAACAAATACAGTTGAAAACTAAATTGCTGTTAGGGGAACAAGGCTTCAGAATTCATAGTGAACATAGAAGAAAAGTCAAAGAGATTAAATTGATGCAAAGAAAATTGTTCATATAAAGACACAGATGATGCAACATAAGATAACTGGTGTCCCTGAAGTAAACAATACAAATAATTTATTCACAAGAGATACATTAGGGAAAAAAATCTTAAATTATATAGGGAATAAATTCACAGAATAATTAGATAGAATAATACAAAGAAACAAAAAACCTATCAGGATATACTAATACCAAGAAAAGGTGACACCAAAAAATAAAAATTGGGATTCATGGTGAACACACCAATGCCATTGAATTTCAAAGGTAATTTCTCATTCCATGACTAGTAAGAAAAAGTTACCTGGAAGAATAAAATCAGGCTTGCCTTAGATTTCCCACAGAAACAAGATTCATCAGAGGACAAGTAAAGCGGCCATTTCCAAGTCCTGAAAGAAAGTTAAGTATGATCCAAGAATGAGACTCATCTCAATACTCATAAAAGAATTAAAGCAATTGGGTGATTCTATAGTATAAAAGACTCAGGAAATGGAAAATGAGCACTTCTGGAGACATATCATTGTTAATGAAATTAAACAACGTAAGAGATAACATAACACAATAACAAGGATGATCTCAGTTATTATTGGTGATGAACATTAAATACGTTTAGTCATAGAACCGAGAATAAACCCTGGAGGGAATGTCACTGGATAACTGACAAAAACAATGTAGGCAACAGAATTAGTAGGTCAGTAGAGAAGATATTAAAGAAATACAGTAAAATGGGGTGCCTGGGTGGCGCAGTCAGTTAAGTGTTCAATTCTTGATTTCAGCTCAGGTCTTGATGTCAGGGTTGTGGATTCAACTCTTATGTTGGGCTCCATGCCCAGTGTGGAGCCTACTTAAAAAAAAAAAAAATACAGTAATGTTAAACTCCTGATCTTTTTCTTTCAAAGTCATTAAATTCTTTAACATTTGAAATAAATACATTTGCAATTTGGGTGTCATTTTAATTCCATCTATATATTTTTAAAATAATGACTATATAAAATATTTACACAAGCAATAAAGTTAAAAGGGAATATATGGTAAATGATTTGTTGGAGAGTGGTCAGAAAATAATACTGTGATAAAATCCATACTTAAAAAATGTGAAAGAACACTTGTATATATTAGTATATAAAAAAGAGCTATATCTTGAGTGTTATTTCTAAATAGTGTGATCATCAATTTTGATCTTAAGTTTTGCTTTTTCTGTTTTTCTAAAATCACTAAATTATCCTTTCAGTAGAAACAGTTTAAATAAAATGTAAAGGTTATGGTAAAAAGATTAAATAAAATATAAATAAAATAAGTAAAAGTTAACTAAATCATAGAATATTAATCATTTTTTCCTGACTTAAAAGACCATAGAAATGTTGTATGGTTGTATATTTTATGATATAGCATATGAGCATTCTGGACTGATAAAAGCACTTTTGCCCATGGTATTAATATTTTAATGAAAATCACGGGCAGGGGCGCCTGGGTGGCACAGCGGTTAAGCGTCGGCCTCCGGCTCAGGGCGTGATCCCGGCGTTGTGGGATCGAGCCCCACGTCAGGCTCCTCCACTATGAGCCTGCTTCTTCCTCTCCCACTCCCTCTGCTTGTGTTCCCTCTCTCGTTGGCTGTCTCTATCTCTGTCGAATAAATAAATAAAATCTTTAAAAAAAAAATTTTAAAAAATTTAAAAAATTTAAAAAAAAGAAAATCACGGGCATTGCACAGTGCTGATACCAGCAATAGAAATTTCTCATTAATGTGTACCAGTGTTCCACACAAAAAAACATCTTTTGTCTGGTAAAAGCTTCTTAGGGACTGTATGAAGCCTCAGTGGACATGCACTACATTTGTTATTCAATCAGAGTTCTGAAGTATTAGACTAAGATCTGCTCTCTTAATACCTTCATTGTCTTTGATAAGCTAAAATACACAGGAAATTCTTCACTTGGGGAAAGGATTAACTAATTCCAGCCACAAAATTCAATTTAGTAAGGCAAAGGTCCTTTGTAAACCATAATCTGATCATCTGATTGAAAAAAACCTGAGTCAGGTACCAACTAATCAAGACTAATCAAGAAACAGCTTTTATTATTATTACTTTTTAGAATAATAAATAGTTTTGATGAGATTTGCCATACATTATTTTCTTTTTACATTTAACTACAGATTTTCAAAGTTGCTTACCTAAGCTTTTGTTTACTCACTACACTAATGGATGCAACACTCTATTCCTCTTGAATATTTATACTTCATTCTGATTTTTTAAACCAAGCCAAAAAACATCTACAAATAAAGCAAAAGATGTTCCATAATTGTTACAACCTAAAAATGTCTTGTAAGCTCATATATACCAAGAATAATTTAATTTCCTTTCATTTTCTAAATCTCTCCCTTCTGCTAGTATCACAATATTCAAGGCAGTTGTGTGCCAACTTTTCCCCAGAACACCTGGTCAATCCTTTACTGCCAGACGGACCTGCTGATGTAGAACAAAACAGGGAATGGTTGTAATAAATATGTCTGTGGGGGATATTGTTGGTAACATTATTGGTTGAGTCTGCCTTGACTGAAAATTGTAGCAATCCATAGCCTCCATTTACCTGTCTACAACTAGCAAATTATTCCGAGGTGTCAGAGACAGGGTGATATAATGAAAGAGCACTGATCTGTAAATTGGTAGATTGTACAATCTGTGCTACTCACTTTACTTCTTTGGGGCTCACTTTCCTATCTCTAAAATGAGTGAATTAAACATCGAGAGACTTGAGCAAGGAATAAGTAAATGTAAAATAAAAATCTTATATTTTTTATATAAAAATATAATTATATTTTTATATAAGATTTTTGAAGACTCACCGATGAGCTGAGAGCCCAGCATGGGGCTGAATGTGGGGCTCTATCCCAGGACCCGGAGATCTTGACTCAAACCAAAGGCAGACACTTAAACCAACTGAGCCACCCAGGCTCCCTTATATTTATACATATACGATTTTTATTTTACATTTACTTATTCCTTCCCCAGTGCTCTTGCTTTTTGCTAGCATGGTTTCTGTTGAGAAGTCTGGTCTAATTTTTACCCTTGTTACTCTACAGGTAAGATTTTCTTACTCTGGCTTTTCTCAAGATACTGTGTTTCATTTATCGCAGTTCAAATATGATATACCTACATGTAATTTTCTTGATATTTATATTCATTGTTGTTATCTGAGCTTCCTAGATTCATGGTTCAGTGTCTGTCATTAATTTTGGAAAGTTCTTGACCATTATTATTTCAAATATTTCTACTTCAGTCTGTTATACGCAACTAATGGAGCATCGAACTTTACATCGGAATCCGGGGATGTACTGTATGGTGACTAACATAATATAATAAAAAATCATTTAAAAAAATCTTATATTTTTTATTCTTTTTTTTTCTAATTTTACTTATTTATTTGAGAGAGAGTGAAAGTGAGATCACAGAGGGAGAGGGAGAAGAAGACTCACCGATGAGCTGAGAGCCCAGCGTGGGGCTGAATGTGGGGCTCTATGCCAGGACCCGGAGATCTTGACTCAAACCAAAGGCAGACACTTAAACCAACTGAGCCACCCAGGCTCCCTTATATTTTTTTTATTCTTGATTGATCTGAAAGATCACATGTTTTAATGTGCTAATAGTAGCAATGAATTTGGATAGGTGAATCAATTATAGCAATAACACAAGGGGCAGGAAGGAAGAATTGGTAATACTTTATCATCAGCTACCTACACTATATTCGAAGCAGCATAGTGTTATTTGAGGATGGACTTAAGGTTAGTCAAAAATGTAAATTGTAAGCTCTAGGGCAACCACTATTTGTTTGGGACAAATGTAATTGATATGCTAAGTGTGGAAAGAAAATGGCTTTTTTTTTTTTTAACTGGGTTGGGTTGTAAATGTCTTCAGTATATTCAGATATGAGTCCCTTAACAAATACGTGATTTGCGAATATTTTCTCTCATTCTGATGTTTGTGTTTTCACTTTCTTAATGATGTATTTTGAAGCATAAAAGGTTAAAATTTTTATGAATTCCAATTCAACTTTTTGTTTCTTTTGTCATTTGTGCTTTGGTGTCATATCTAAAAAAACTATTTCCTAACCCAAGATCACAAAATTTACTCCTATGCTTATTTGTAAGTTAATTATAATTGTAACATTATACTTAAGTCTATTTCCATTTGAGTTAATTATTCTCTATGATGTGATATAAGATCTCAACTTCATTGTTCTGAATACAGATATCAAGATGTCTAAACAACAACAATGGAGAATACTATCCCATTGAATTGTCTTGGCATTCTTGTCAAAATCAATTAATCATAGTGTAAAGGTTTATTTCTAGTTCTCAAATATATTCCATTGATCTTGATGTATATATCTAGGATAACTATGACAGTATCTTCATTAGTGTGGCTTTATAATAACATTTGAAATAGAGAAGTATGTGGTCCTCCAACTTGTTTTTTCTCAAGAGTGTTTTGTCTATTCTGGGTCTCTTGCATTTCCATACAAAATCTAGAATCAATTTGTCAATGTCTGCCTAAAGGCAGCAAGAATTTTGGCAAAGATTGAATGAATCTATGGATCTTTTTCAGTAGTATTGCCTTCCTAAGAATAGTAAGTCTTCCAAATCATTAATATAGGATGCCTTTCCTTTTATCTAGGTGTTCCGTAAGTGCCAACAATGTTGTAAAATTTCCAATGTAGACTCTTACACTCCTTTTGATAAATTTTTTCTAAATATTTATTCTTTGTAATGCTATTATAAATAGAACTGTTTCTTTAATTTTATTTGGAATTTTTATTGTTTGCAAAAATGTAGTTGATTTGTGTATATGGATATTTTTATCCTGAATCCTTGCTGAAATCCTTCATTACTTGTCCTAGTAGTTTTTGTGGATTTTTTTTTTACAATTTTGTATATACACTATCATGTCATCTGCCAATAGAGACAGTTTTATCTCTTCTTTTCTACTCTTGATGCTTTTTCTTTCTTTTTCTTATCTAATTGTCCAGGATAGCTCCTCTAGGACAATGTTGAATAGAAGCAGCAAGAGCAGGTGTGCTTGTCTTGGTCCTCAACTTAAAAGGAAAACATTTAATTTTTCAGTATAAGAATATTATTAGTTGTGCATTTTTTGATAGATGTCCTTATTAGGTTTAGGGATTTCCATTCTCTTCCCATTTCGTTGGGTGTTTTTATAAGAATGTGTTGGGATTTTTTTCAATATTTTTTTGCATCTATTGAAATATCATATGTTTGTCAGTAATTTGATCTTGTGATGTCGTATGTTGATTGACTTTCAGATGTTAAATTTATCTTGCTTTCCTGAGATAAATCTCATTTGGTCATGACGTATAACCTTTTTATATGATGCAAGTTTTGTCTTGTTAATATATTATAGAAAATATTTACATCTGATTTCATAAAGTATATTTTCTGTAACTCTTCTTGTTATTTATTTGCCTTGTTTGCGTATCAGAATAGCAATGGTTTTATAGAATAAGTTGGGAAGTGTTCCCTCCATTTTTTAATTTTCTTGGAAGGTTTTGTGTAGAATCGATATCTATTCTTCTTTATATCTTTGTTAGAATTAAGTAGTGAACACATAGCAATGAGTTTGTGTGTGTGTGTGTGTGTGTAAAGTTTTTACATTACTAATTCAATTTCCTTATTTATTATAGGTCTATTCAGATTTCTTGTTTCTTCTTGAGCCAATTTTGGCAGTTTGTGTCTTTCTAGGAATTTGTCTACTGTGTGTAGATTATTTAACTTGTTGGCATACATTTTTTCATAGTCTGGGGTTGTAATTATCTTCGCTTCTGTTAAAAGGGTAGAGTTTTTTCTATTTCGTCTCTGTATTTTAGTAATATGAATCTCTCTTTCATTTTCTTTGGGTTGCTAAAGGTTTGTCAACTTAGTGGATCCTTTAAAAGAACCAACTTTCAGTTTTGTTGATTTTTTTTCTATTGTCTTACTGTACTCAATTTTATTTCCACTCTAATGACTATTATTTTCTCTCTGCTTCTTGATTTTAATTCAGTTTACTCCCTTTTTTCCAGCTACCTTTTTCACAGTAAAAAGTCAGATTATTTATTTCATTTTTTAAAAACTAGGCATTTATACCTATAAATTTTCTTCTAAGCACTTTGCTACCTCCTATAAATTTTGCTTTTTAAAAAATTTATCTCAAAGTATTTTCTGAATTACCTGTGATTTCTTCTATGATCCACTAGTTTTTCAGAAACATGTTATTCAATATTCATACATTTATAAAAAGTCTCACATTTCCACTACTGTTGACTTCTAATTTAAATCCGTTGTCTGAAAATTTGTTTTGTATTATTTTAACCTTTTAAAATTCATTCAGACTTTACAAGTACGTCTAGGTTTCATAACCTAGAATATGGTCTCAAAGAATATTCTATTTGTACATAGGTGAAGTTTTCTGTAGGTGCTTATAAAATCAAATTGGTTTAGTGTATTTCAAGTCTTTAATTCCCTTCTTGATCCTCAGCTCAGCTTTTTTTAACCTTTATTGAAGATGGAAATTGAAGTCTTCAGCTATTATTTTTTGAGTTGTCCTTTCTTCCTTGAATTGATCCTCTTATCATTTTTTTTTTTGGTCTTTAATAATAATGTTTGTTCTAACATCTATTTTGTTTGATATTAGCATGCCAGTTTATATTGATTATTGCACTGTAAATCAATTTGTGCCTTAAATCCTAATAAAGGTTTTCTGTAGGCAGCAAACAGTTGGACTTTTTTTTCATCCATTATTTCAGTGTCCACCTTTTGATTGGAGTGTTGTCTATTTACATTATTGTAATTACTGAAAAGGTAGGCTTTGTGTCAACCACTTTGGGATTTGTTTTGTATATGCTATATCCTTTTTGTGCCATTTTCTGCATTACTTTTCTCTTTAAATAAATATTTTCTAGCATATTATTTTAATTTTCTTGTTTTTTAATTTACTATATTATTAAATTGTATTTATTGGTTTCCTTGGAATGAACTTTACATCCTTTCTTTACCTCCTTTTTTTTTTTTTTTTTTTTTTTTTTTACAAGTGACATCTTAATTTAAACAATCTGGTTTGGATTAATACCAACTTAATTTCAACATTATTCAAAAATTTTGTTCCAATACAATTTTGTTCCCCTATCTTTTTATTCTATTAAAATCATAAAAATGGGGGCGCCTGGGTAGCACAGTCGTTAAGCGTCTGCCTTCGGCTCAGGGCGTGATCCCGGCGTTTCGGGATTGAGTCCCACATCAGGCTCCTGCTCTGGGAGCCTGCTTCTTCCTCTCCCACTCCCCTGCTGTGTACCCTCTCTCGCTGGCTGTCTCTCTGTCACATAAATAAAATCTTTAAAAAAAAAAAAAAACATAAAAATGATATCTTTATCTCATAAGCCATCAACACAGTTCTACAATTATTGCTTCACGCAGTTTTGTGGGTTTTTTTTCAATCAGGTAAGGGAAGAAAAGAGTTACAAAAAGATATATATACAGTGTATTTTATATTTATGTATATAATGTCCCCTTCTGATGATCTTTGTGTGTGTATGTGTATTTGAGTTACTATGTAATGTCATTTCTTTTTAGCTTGAAGGATTTTCTTCAGTATTTCGCATAATACAAGTCCTAGTGACATATTATTTCAGTTTCTGATAGTCTGGGGATATCTTCATTTCTTCTTCATTTTTGAAGAATTTATTTTGCTGGATACAGAATTCTTGACATTCTTTTTCTTTCAGCATCAACTGTGTCATTCCCCTGGCCTCTTGTTTTCATAGCTTCTGATTAGAAGTTCATTGTTTATCTTCTTGATGATCCCTTTTTTGTGATGAGTATTTATGTCTTGTTATTTTTAAATTTCTCTATCTTGATTTTTGATAATTTGACTATGATGGGTCTAGTTATGGATCTCTTTGAGTGTATCTAACTTTCAGTTTGTTGAATTGTGAGATGAATGGATTCATTTTTCATCAGATTTGGAGTGTATTTTTTCACTATTTCTTCAAATAGTCTCTCTGCTCCTTTCTCTTTGTCTTCTTCTGGAAGTATTATGCATATGTTGGTATGCTTGATATCATTCCACAAGTCTGTGAGGCTCACGTTCATTTTCCTTTTTGTTCCTCAGACTATCTAATCTATACTGACTTATAGATTGACTTATATTCAACTTATATTGACTTATATTCCACTTTCTTGGAAAGAAATTGACTTATATTCAATTGACTTATATTCAACTTTCCTGCCTCTTTTTCTGCCAGCACAGATCTGCTGCTGAGTAATTTTTTTGAATTTTTCGTTTCAGTTATTATACTTTCTCAACTCCAGAATTTTTATCTGGCTCTGGTTCTTTTGTGAAAAAATGATTTTTATCTCTTTATATGTATTCTGTCTTTTTTATATTTTTTATAATTTTGACATGATATTCTTTAGGTTTTGAACATATTTCTAATAGCTGATTTAAAGTTGGAGTCTAATAAGTCCAATGTCTGGGCTTCCTTAGGGATATTATTTATTGAACCCCCTTCTTTTTAACTTTTCTGTTGATGAACCTATACTTTCCTGGTGTTTCAGTGTCATAATTCTTTGTTGAAAGCTAGACTTAAATAATAAAATGTGGTGACTTTTGTATGCAAATCTGTCATCTCCCTCCCCCAGCCAGTATTGATTTCTACTGTTTATTGTTGTTGCTCTTGCTGGTGGTTTCGTTAGTGACTTTTCTAGAAAATTCTGTAAAGTCAGTGTTCTTTGTCATGTGTAAATGTTAAAGTCTCTATTTTCTTAGTTTAGCTAAAGATTTCCTTAACAGTTCTGAATCAATAAGTCTCCCACACTTTACTAAGGAGCTCTGTGTTTAATCGGGGCATGTATTTAATCCTCTGGTGGTTCACAACAGAGTCTTAGACTGAAGTTTCTGTTTATTCAGATCCCTAATATTGGCCTGAACAATAGGTAAAAAATGAGATGAGGTGAGAAATTAAAGTCTTATTAGAACTTTTCTGGGCATACTCAAAGTACCATCCATGTACATGCCTTTCTAGGTGACCAGGAATATATCCTGACTTAGAAACCCCTTATTTTCATTTTAATACCCTGATTTCTCTCAGAGCTTTTGGTTAGGTTTTGTATTGCCCCAAATGATAACACTGCCTCAGGCAGCTATGATGTTAAACAATTGCCACAGATTTTTTTTTTTCTTTTGACAAATGCCATAGGAAAATTTGTTTGTACTGAGCAAGCTTAAAGTTAGGTCAAACAAAGACAAGCTTTGAGAACGAAACATTTCAGGGTTATGGCACTATATGCCAGATAGGTCATGTAGTAACAATTCTCTAGAAGCAGGACTTTTGGAGGAGTTCCATGCTCATTTTGCCCCTTCCAGTGGCTACTATTTTGTTGATTTTCACAATAGTGTTGTGTAGCTATGGTTTTCAAGGCACAAAGATAATGAGGAGAAAAATATTTAAGATTTTATTTATTTATTTGAAAGAAAGAGAGAGAAAGAGACCGTGAGAGCAAAAGGAGGGGCAGAGGGAGAGAATCTCTACGCAGATTCCCCACTAAGCACAGAGCCCAGTGGGGCTCCATCCGAAGACCCACGAGATGGTGACCTGAGCTGAAACCAACAGTGGACTCTCAACCAACTGATCCACCCAGGTGCCCCAAAGAGAAAAATATTTAAATAGAGCAAGCTAAAGTGCCCCAAAGTCACTATTCTTATAGAGATTTAGACATTTTTCTTCCACAAGCAGGAAAGTTTTTGGTTTATTTCAAGTGCTCTGAAAAGGGTGAGTTTTAAGTTTTGCCAGTGTTCTCATTGCTTTTACGGAGGAATGGATTTGTGGATGCCTTTTCACTGCCATTCTGGAAGTTCTAAAATATAATAAAAGGCTAATAACCAGGGTGAGAAATTGCTTCAGAGACATTCGTCTACTTGAGTCTGGCACTGAAAGTAATAAGATGTTTTCGTGCAAAATGTTTTTGAGTTACACAAAAAGCAAACTTTTTTTCCCCTTCCGAGCTCTAGAAATGGGTTTTCTAAAATATTATCTCTGTGATCTCCTTTTTGATTCTTTATTGACAAACAGCCAGATAACCTTTGAAATAGAATATCTTATTCTGTTCAGATGCTAATCTTTAAGTTAGTACTGTGTCTTCTTACTTCATCAATTTCTGTAAGAAGAAACTAATTTATGTTGAAGCTGGATGTCTTGAAAATTATTTAATGTTGAAATTATCTTAAAAGTAAGTAGCAATTTTAGAAGATACTCATCATGGCCAGATAAAAAAATTACCATTTTATTGAGTTTTGGGGTTTTGACCTAGTGGTACTCTGCAGGACCAACTTCTAAAGAATTCTCAGTCTCTGGCTAATCAATATTCTTTCATTTATTTCATTTGTTGTTTAGAAAGATGAATATCTTTTGTTCTTCAGGACAGAACAAGGTACTGTTTTGTGTTGCTAATATCTTTTCAAGCTTGTTAGTAAAAAATAATGCACCAGTACACATATCAGTGATGATTTAATTTCACAGAACAAATAATCTTACAAATATGAAATTATTCAAGGACAATATTTCCAATTCTAAGGGAAAATTGGAAGCAAAATTACCCATAAGTCTCAAACTCTATTATAAAATGTCAAAAATTTAAAAGAAACAGGTCACTCCCAGTTGTCTGATCTTCAAAGTTAACTAAGCCATGTTCCTACAAAGAGGTAAAGGACAAATACTTGTTTGTTTGCAAGGAGTTAGGGAGAAAACTAAATGGAAGGATAACAGCCTTAAACTAAACAAATACCATTCATCTATTTTTTTTCCAAATCAAATTTTTGATTTTTCAAATAGCCCCAAACTAGCATACACTTAGAAGTATAAGCACACTTTGTAAAGCATGAATATCATATTCAATGATGACTACAAAATTCTGCTTAGTTTCCCAAGGTATAATAACCAAAAATCTGATATCAATAATCAAATACTTGGTATGTAAACTTTTTTTGCAGAATGTAAATCACTTTCCTGTTCACTCTCTCTCTCTCTATATATATATTTACTTTCACAGTTTGTATGAACTGTGTTAAGTATGGCAAGTGGTATAAGTTGCCATATATATATGTATATATATAACTAAGTCCATTGTCATTGAGTAGAGGAAAATAAACTAAAACACATCTTCTAATTTTAAAGGCTGATATTCATTCCATTCTACTGTTTTACATTTCTTTCATTTAAATTTAAATAATATGAAGACAAAAAAAAGTCACTATCACTTATAATTTTAGGCAAAACTTCAATAAGAAATTGACACATTTATTTCCTTCCATGCTTCCAAAAAATAATAAATACATTTAATAAAAAAATATTTTTCAAGAAATAAAATCTTCTCCAAGAGTCATAATCTGATAAAAAAAATTGGATAAAATGTCTGAGCTTTATTTTTACGATTTTTCTTTATACAGCTTAATGTTAAAAGCTGATACTGATTATGAGCGCATGTGGAGAACAGCTCAAATTACATTTAATAAGCTAAGTGACAAAGCGTTATTTTTCCTGAAAAGAGAAGCTGTCTTCATAATAATGCAACATTTTTATTAGCATCATCAAGATTATATCAACAAAGCCTTGAATAACAGGCCTTGCATTATTATGCATTGTTATTTTCTAATGTATCATCTTCACAAAATAAATGGTGTTATATGTTATTGTGACGATTTGTGGTTAAAAGCAAACAAAATATGTAATTTCAATTAATCCGGCTCTCAACAATGTGTTAGGTTCCCACTGTGTTCAAGGCACTGCTAGATTTTGTGAGAGATACAAAAGAGAAGAAACCTCGATTTCTGCCTATCTTCAGAGAGCTTTTAATTCCAGTGTGAAAGGTGGCATAGAAACAGATTGCTGTAAGAAGAGGCAAAGCAAGGAAGGGACAGATATTTAAGGTATAAGTGTCTTGAAGACTCAAGAGAAGGAAGAAGTGCCAGTCAATTAGCAAATGTGTCTCACCCTGAGGGTGGCTGAAGAAAGCACTAGGCTTTAACAGCTCGTCAAGTGGACAACAGCAAAATTTAGCTACCTCTAACCAAAGCACGGTGTCCTGTACCCTCTTCTGTTATGAATTATTTAAGGCTCAAGCTCCAGCTAATGGTCAAAGTCACAACAGAACAGTAATATTAATGTAGTTACCGTCTAAGTGGCTCCTGTTGTGCCCCAGGTGGTGGAGCGGAATTACACTGTACCGTACTCTTCCAACTTCTCCCCTAGGACTGTACTCAGCTGTAGCAATCTTTGGAAAGTAAGTTATTATTTTTATAAAAAAATCAAAAGAACTAACGTGGAAAAATCTTGGTCTAATGGAGAAAGCATGGGCTGTTGAATTAATCAAGACTGTTGAATTCCAATTCTAAAAAAAAAAGTTGATTTGGTAACATTGGCTTATCTCCCTCAGCCTCAATTTCATCTTGTCCAAATGGAAATAACACCTATGTGATTATTATTGGTGCCTGTTTGTATGAAATGAGAAAAGAATAAGTGTCTGCTAAGTAATATTTGCCACTCAGTAAGTGCTTACCTCATCTTCTCCTTCCTTTTAATGGAATTCTCAGCCCATGTCATTATTCAATAACCAGATTCTTTTCCTCTTTATAGGATGGAGTATGTAAGAGCACAACTTTATTGGACTGCAAGTCTGTTTTCTCCTAGGTCAACATTACTGACATTTCTGCCCTTATGTCCTCCCCGCCCAAGGAAAATTGCATTATCCAGTTGTTTTGTTGAAAAGGTAAATATGCCAATATAATTAGTGTGTTTAAAACTAAAGCTAAACAAAACAAAATAAAAACCTGGAAGGATTAGTAATTAACAAAATGTAAAACACAGCTCTTAAATTGTTGTATTTCATGAATAGACTTTTCAACTACTGACTGTTAGCAATTCATGTTTTCATTACACCTTTAAAAATCTATCAAATTTATTTATTCTACTAAATTAATCATTTTGGTGAAAAACTTTGGCCAAATTAAAGTTTTACTTTCATTTTATTTATTTATACAAAGGCTATGATATTATCAATAATACATACAATAATATATACAATTAATACAATACAATGGTATCTTTATCTGAAAAGTTATGTGCTTATAATAGTGCATGAAATAATTAAAAGTTATAGTGATCTTTATTACTAAATTACTTTTAATTTTTGAATACAGAAATTATTCTTAGTAAGATTTATTTATATTTTTCATTTGTTTTGTCATTTTTATTACTTTTTTCCATTTTCATTACTTTTTTCAGTTTTATTACATTTTATTTATTTTATTATCATTCATTTATTTTAATAATTTTTAAATGAATTTAATTATATATTTTTTCATGTATATGTTAAACAAGGTAAACCAGCAATGTTTGGGAAATCTATTTTTCTTACAAATGGCAAAATATTAAGTTTCTAAATGTCTAATTATTTGATTTAGATAAGCTTTGAAATCAATATAATTTTATGTTTCAGGTATATTTCAAAACCTGTAGAAACTGTCTAGTAACTTCAGGGGTTGACATATTAGAGTTGAGAATTTATTACTTGAATTACTGCTTGTAAATATCTATTTTTTTTTAAAGACTTTATTTATTTATGTGACAGAGAGACAGCCAGCGAGAGAGGGAACACAGCAGGGGAGTGGGAGAGGAAGAAGCAGGCTCCCAGCGGAGGGGCCCAATGTGGGACTCGATCCTGGAACGCCGGGATCACGCCCTGAGCTGAAGGCAGAGGCTTAAGGACTGCGCTACCCAGGCGCCCCTGTAAATATCTATTTAAAAAAAACCTTATTTTGTGATTGAAAAACACAATAAAGCATTGTTCTGTGATTAAATAATTAAATGGGCCCTTGTCACCATAGAAACAGAAAGTTGAAAACAAGGAATTGCTAAAGAAATTTAAAGAGCTTTATAAAGAATTTGATTGATTGGTTTATTAATTTAAAGGAAACAAACAAAATTGTGAATTTTCATAAGAATTAGTGTTTTTTAAATCTAAATTCACTATATGTGTTATTACTATAAATTTATCAAATCTTTATCACTTTGAAATATTCAAGGTTTTTTTCTCATGTTTCTCAATCAAAAGACTTCAAAGATAATACAAATCTAGCACAATTATTTAGTAGCTTACTACTGTATATTACCTCATTAACAATATTATGATAAAACCATTATTATTTTCATTTTATTCATGACAAACCAGAGGCTCAGAGAAGCTAAATGATATACCCAGTATCACTCAGGTAATAAGCAGACAAGTAACAAATTGAACTTGAGTCTACGTATTCTTGTGGTTAGATCTCATTGGAAGGGGGCTCTGAGATGGAGATTAATTAGCAGAAATTTTATTAGGGTTTAATCTTGCAATCAAGTCTTGTTGAGGAAAAGGAGGAAGTAGGGTGAGTAGACAGAGAGGCTTGGCTGCCACATAGGGTCAACAAAGGTGTGGTCAGTGACACAGGAAGCTCTGAAGTAAGGGTAGCCTTTTAGAATTATTCTGAGTTAGGAAAACATGAGGTCTTCCAAAAGTCATATTTCTTAGTGGTGAGGACTGTGAGATGGAAAAAAAATTGTCTCTTACTTTAGAGGAGAGCTTCTCAACTTTGGCATTATTGACTTTGGGCAAGATAAGTTTTTGTTTTAGAGGGCTGCCCTATACATTGGTAGATGATTAGAAGCGTGCCTGGATTCTACTTACTAGATGCTAGTATTATACTTCCCCACTTGTAACAACTAAAAATGTTTCCAGATATTGCCAATGTCTTCTGAGGAACAAAAGTCTCCCTTTCTCCCAGTCGACAACTATAGCTTCACAGGGCACGTGCTAGCTTGGTCTGGGCTCATTAGCTTCTTGAAAACTTCACTGATATTACAGTCCCAGAGGCTTCATAGGGTTTATCCCTCACTCCGTGGAATAGTGAATGCATTCGCCCTTAGGAGCAGTGAATTCTGATTGCCTTTCTGATATGAGTATAAAGAACACATTTGTTGGACAAGAGGCCATTTACCATGTATCTGTGACCATGCAAAAATACCACAGCAGGCACTGCAGCTGCAATGGAGTTTTTCATTTGGTCGAGTTTGTGGAAGTCTACAGTCATCCTTGATGATCCATTCCAATGAGCCAATGAAGTTGGGGTGGCCAATTTCATTAAATAAATAAGGATAAGAAATTGACCACCACTCTCATATTCTTTAAGGATAGCTCTGATCTATCATGCCCTTAGGATGTTGTGTTATTTATGATTTACTCTCTCAGACAGAGAGTGGAGGAGTTTCAGAGATTTCCATTTGGCATTGCTAGTAAAAGAGTCTTACCTCACTGACTAAGGCACTGGGGGGGATTATACAAATCCCTAAGTATACCCATTACAGTGATATAGTTAGCAGCAACAACAAAAAACGATCACCAAGTGAATCCATCAAACCAGTATATCCATGGTAATGCACACCTAGACAATGACTCCATTTATTACTTGGCTCTCATATGCAGCCATTCTAATAAAGGATCCATGTTAATGCTTTCATGTATGTTATAAATGTTAGCTTGGATCATCCTATGGTCAACAGTCCCCAAACTTGAAAGCATTTTTTTCCCCTCACTATGAAATTGACTAAATAAATGGCTGTAGATTCTCTGAGGGAAGGACTGAGGAGTTACGACTTTGTATACTTGCCATGGTGTTGCACGCTCCTTCCTTCTGGAGACCTAACCTCTCCTCTCTCCGTGGGATCTAGATTGGAAAACTGGCTCAGATCTGAAAATTGATAAAATAATCAAGAATATTAGACTGGCTCCTCTCACATTCCTGATTATCCACCCTCAGTTTCTTTTGTTTGTAGAGAGTAAGCAATACCTGTGCTGGATGACCATCCATCTTGCCCTTAAGGATGCTTTGTTCTTCTGAGCATTCCCAAAGCTGTCTGTGGGTTAGGCTCCCTGGCTTTCACTCCAACCTTGACTCACATTACATTAATTGTTACTGCCTTCCTTTAAACAGTGAGGTACTGCCGGCTAGCCTCTACAATTTTGGATTCCTATCATTGTCCCAGTTGCAAGCTGTGAGTTTAGATTTACAACAGCATTTTCTAAAGTCAGCCCTGGTCAACAGAGGTGAGCCAACCCTGAGTTTCTCAGGGATGTTTACGCTGCCGCTTTAAGCACATTCTTTATCATTTTGGTAAATTTAGGCTCTCTAAGGGAGCATAATCATTTGCTGGGTTTTCTGGCCTTACATTGTATATTTATTTGCCCATTTCTCTAAAGCTTTTGACTTCTTCTACTATCATCTGCTGTGGAAATTTTGCCAGTTCATATGCTGGGTCCTCACTCTTTACAAAGTTCTAAAAGCCAGGCTAGCCACTTGTAGGTACTAATTTTCTTAGGGTTAAACCCTGAATCCTAGGAAGATGCTCCCATATGTATGAATATTCTGTTACTTAACTTCATATTCTAACCCCTCTTGATCAAGATATTAATATCCCATCACATATATACAAGACTATTTCCTACCAGAATATGTTGGCTTGGTTCTGCGGCTTCTTCATGGTACCTTGTCTTCCTTACAAAGTGCAGCTTACCTTGACGAGTTATGTTGTAAATTAACTTCAGTGTTTGGTCTAGTGGACAGGGAAGAAGATAATGGCAGATACTGAGAAGTGTACATTATCTTGTCAGTCACACTTTTTTTTAAGTAGGGAAGAGTTCTAGCCTCTAAGAGAGAATTCGGCTATTTCTGTAGGTACAGGAGAATCTGGAATGTCAAGATTTTCAAATGTTTAACTAAGACAATAAACCTGGAATATCAGGTACCCTATCCCGAGAGATCAACCTTCTTTCTAGCTCTACTGTTATTATTAAGTCCTGAATCTCTTCTTCAGCTGTGTTTGCCCTCTGCATGAAGCTTGAGTCTCTTCACATACTGCCAAAAAAGCCTCCTAGTTTTCTCATCTAGTCTTCAGATGATAATTAGCCACTCTCAGGCTTTCACTCACTTTTCCGAAAACATCAATTACCCTGCAACAGCTACTCAATTCCATTATCCTTATAATTATTACTGTTCACATATATAACAAATGCATGCTGATTTAATGCATGTATACCATACAAGACCTTCACCTGTGAAAATTTAAATAGATGCAAAACTACCAGTGGTGGGCCTCTTAGATTCTCAGCCAGTTATATGCCGACAGAGAAGTGAATTCTTTAGTCCTGAGAGGATGTATGTATCCAGCACATCACAACATCCACTACATCACACCACCAAGCTGTTCAATTCCTGTACTGCCACACTATCTACTAGACTATCGGTTTGATCACAGACGGCTGCTGTAGTTGTTGAAACATAAGGTTTTCTTCTTGCAGGAGAGTTATCCTTTCTTCACTGGTAATCTAAAGCCCCACCCATCTCACTGAATTAATGTGAAAAATAAAAGAGATGGTTTAAAGCTTAGCAGCATAAAACCTTTGTTTTAAAGCCTAAACCTGTAGGACTACTTACAGATGGATTCATTTGCCTAAAAACATATAAATAAATTATTTTAAAATTCTTTTAAAATTATCTTTTATTTTTAAGTTATAACATCAATTTTATTACATATTAAATTGCATAATGTGGAAAGATGAACTAGTTATTCTTCAAACATTTTTTTTTCTTCTGACATTACAGTTAAACTAGATTTTCCAAATTCACCTATAGGTGGATAAGCCATGTGAGTGAGTTCTGGAAAATGCCCCTAACTGATGTATGTTACTTCAGACATGACTCTTTTTTTTTTTTTTAGATTTTATTTATTTATTTGACAGAGAGAGAGACAGCCAGCGAGAGAGGGAACAAGCAGGGGGAGTGGGAGAGGAAGAAGCAGGCTCCCAGTGGAGCAGGGAGCCCGATGTGGGGCTTGATCCCATGACCATGGGATCACACCTTGAGCTGAAGGCAGATGCTTAACGAATGAGCCACCCAGGCGCCTCTCAGACATGACTCTTAATAAAAAGTCACACATTATTTTCCCATGTTCTTTCTTCCTGCATTTAAGGTGATGAAGTGCAAGATAGACACAGTTTGGGTTTTTAAAATACTTCTTGTAGGGGCGCCTGGGTGGCACAGCGGTTAAGCGTCTGCCTTCAGCTCAGGGCGTGATCCCGGCGTTGTGGGATCGAGCCCCACGTCAGGCTCCTCTGCTATGAGCCTGCTTCTTCCTCTCCCTCTCCCCCTGCTTGTGTTCCCTCTCTCGCTGGCTGTCTCTATCTCTGTCGAATAAACAAATAAAATCTTTAAAAAAAAAAAATACTTCCTGTAGTAGAGCTCTTCTCAGGTCAAGAGGAGCTATTTTGGACTTTTCATGAATAGAACATCAATTTCTGTTTTCTTAAGACACTAACCTTTTTTTTAAAAAAAGATTTTATGGATTTATTTGAGAGAGAGAGCATGAAAGGGAGAGAGAAGAGAGTTCGAGTTGGGGGGAGGGGCAGAGGGAGAAGGAGACTTCCTGCTGAGCAGGAAGCCCAACATGGGGCTCCATCCCAGGACCCCAAGATGATGACCAGGGCTGAAGGTAGAAGCTTAACCAACTGAGTCATCCAGGAGCCCCAAGTCACTAAACTTTTATCTGTTAGTCTACTAGTGCTATCTTAATTGTCACAAATAACATTTAAAATTTTGTTTTATGTCAGCTATTTTTAACTTTCTATTTTTCTTCTTAAATATACTTAAATTTTTCTAATGTGATCATATTTAGCTTTTATGTTGAATTTCATTTGTTAATATACTTTTAAGGAAAACGACTCCAAAATTTTTTTTTTTTTTTTTTTTTTTTTTTAGTAGGCTCTATGCCTAACATGGAGCTTGAACTCATGACCTTGGAGTCACATGCTACACCAACTGAACCAGCCAGACACCAACTCTTTTAAAAACTATTATATTCTTCTTCTACTTTTAACAATTTTTTTAATTTTTATTTTATTTTTATGTTAACTATTGACTTTTAACTATTAACTACTTATACTTTTAACTATAATAAAAACTATTATATTCTTCCTAGTTTTATTTATGAAATATATTTTCATCATATCATTTTACTGGCTTATTAACTATATACTTTCTATTAATAAATTTCCTTAAGCAATTTTCATTTTTGTAATGAATCACAATTGATGAGTGCTTCTTTGAAAGTTAATGTATAAGGGAGATGATGATTGACTACAAGATTTTTTATTTTTTAGTTTTTTACTTTAAAATGATTTTTGAGTGGTCATTTCCCCTAAAAGACCGCAAAGCAGTAAGATCCCTACTTCAGTACACTTTATCAATTAAGGGTCTTTCTAAATAAATAAAGAAGATTTCAGACCCTGCTCTCTCCCATTTTTCTATCTACCACTCCAGGGAGGACATGGGTTGCTTCCAGTACAGCTCATATTAAGCTGTTCAGGCTCTTTGGAAAGATTAAACATTCATTTGTATTTTGGGGAGCTAACATTTGAGATAGTCCTTGAAAAGGGAAAAATATACAAGATAGATAAAGAAGTTGGTGTGTGCATGGCAGTGAGAGTGGCATGGGAGAAGTACACTCTAGTTGGTGGTATCCATCTGTCGAAAAACATGGAGTTGAGATATTGCACAACATGTTTAGAGAATCAAGAGTAGTACACGGTGGTCAGGGTGGACAGTATGCTAGAGTGAGATGAGTGAAGAAATCTGTAAAGGACTTATACTTTCCACCTTTAAAATTTGGAAGTTATGTATCAATTTAAATGGTTTGCTTCAGTATTTCTCTCTTTTTCTCTACTCTTTCCCTCTCTCTTTCCTCTTTCATTTTTAATAAGAAGAAAATTGATCCAATCATATCTGTATTCCTGGAGGTAATTGATGAATTAAGGGTAGAATTAAACTCTGATAATCCAGATAAGAGATCAGAAAGATCTATATCAGGGTAAAAATAAACCAAATTATTTTGAATTAACTTAAAAATACTTTCACATGGTGACCTTTCTTTTTGTTCTTAAATTTTCACTATTTTTTCTATAGTCATCAGTTAAAGAATATCTGTATATTTCTCGAAGAAATATGCTGGAGACATTACCCATAGCTGTTTGGTCCCCTGTTTGTTTAGGATGACCATATAATTTATTGTTCTTTTGCTATTTTGAGGGGAGCTATTTATAATTAAACAGGGAAAACAGAGATAAACAACTCTCCTGGGAAAATAGGATACATATAAGAATAGAATGAAAATAAGAAAATACGATTACATATATGAAGACATGGATCAATGACTCCTAAAATACTAGTGCCAAAGACTTTTGCCTTTGAAGCTTTTATAGGTTTCTAAACTAAAAATGAATACAATAAAGTCCATTGTATTTTTTTCCTTCTTTCTTACTCCATTCTTTCTTTTCTAGTTATCTTCCATTTTTGCTCTTTCTTTTCTTTTTCTTCTTTCCTGATTTGTCAGAATGCTTACAGGTGGAAAGTGCTCAATTCTGAGTGTGTATTTTCATTTCCCAGTCTTGTCACAATTAATTCTTCTATTGAGAAATAATTTTAATGTTCTTCTTTATTCTTAAGGATGTGGTACTAGTTTATGTGTGATTGTGGTAAGCTGTGTCAGTCATTTTTGAAGAGATCATAAATTATGCATAATAAAGATATTCACATGTATGTTATTTTGTACATAATATTAATTACATGAGACAGTATACATGTTAAAGCTTGGAAGTTCACATTGCAAGATTTTTCTCACTTCAAAATGTTCTGGAGTTACTATAATTTTAAATCTCATTTTAAAAATTTGAGCTAATCTCAGAGTCTAAAAAA
The DNA here is from genome assembly GCF_002007445.2 of Ailuropoda melanoleuca. NCBI lineage: Eukaryota > Metazoa > Chordata > Mammalia > Carnivora > Ursidae > Ailuropoda > Ailuropoda melanoleuca. The sequence continues at coordinate 23,469,934 of NC_048218.1, forward strand.
AACCCTCACCAATTCAAAGTCATGATATATAGAATATGCAAAAATATGAGGTAGAAACTTTCTTTAAATCAGTGTTAACATGACCAGAATATTTAACTAGCATGTTAATCATTGGTCCTCTAATAGATCTATATTTAAGCACAATATGGATGGCCAACCACTTAGTACTAGATTAAGATATGAAATGGGTGATTTATTCCAGTCACTGGAAATATCTGAATATTAAGCACCTTATTTAGAAACAGCATACATTCATTATCAGGTTGATTTTGTATAAGCTAGTCGGAAGAATAACAAGGTCACCTCTCTTTGATAATTTAAATAAGAGCAGTAATTTCCAGGCTTTGACTTTCTGAGGTAAGTTCTGCTAGCATAGTGCAAACTGGCATCAGGAAACAATAGTCAAAATATAAAGGAATGAAATATGAAGTTACAGAAATAGTAGTATCAGAAAGAATCATCTAACAAAATTCTAGTGATTCTTTAGTTACTTCAGAATATGTTGACACTTTTCTTGCACAGCTGTTCTTTTCATTTTGTAATAAATAATAATAAAGATTTTTATTTCCAAATAGGCAGATGGCTTCTGGAGCTTAGAATCTAGACTATCACATTTGCTCATTTATTTCCAAAGGATTAAATCTAATTCTTTATGAAATTTCTGTTGGAGATAAATATAAGAAATTTCTAGGCTAATAAAAGAATGAACTGTGTCAGCATGATAATTATTCGTAATATATAATACCCTAGTCTACATATTAAGATAAATCTGAAAATTGATACTTAATATTCTTATGGCTATTTCAGTTGACATACTAATGTTTGACTGTTTTTATTTAACATGAATTTTTGTGCACTATTTTTTCTGCCTTGCACCAAAAAGTAAAGCTTGTATTACATCTTTACTTAAATTGTTACCATATCACTTTGGTTTTATAAAGTTATGTAAGAGAATAAATCACTTTTAGACTTAATTGTAAGATGAATCCATTGGGTCTCATGATATTTTTATATTCATCTTCATTCAAAATGTTGTGTAGATTCAAGATTATAGAGAGCCTATAAAAACCCAATACTTCATTCAGAAGGCCAGGTGCAAATCCTAGCAAAATGCCCAACTATGGTGATGAAATAATCTTTCTGTGAATTCTACTTTGATATCTGTTACATTTAATTCATAAATTGATATGTAGGTAATTAAACTCTAATCTGTAATCTTCTTGATTAAATGTCTATCAGTTCTGGGATAATTAAAGAAGCCAATAAACTAGGAATAAAAAAGAAATATCTTCAAGAATGTCATTTTTCAGTAATATTCAGCAATTCTATAAAAATTTTGTAAAAATAGAATGGTAGCATTTTCCTTTTTTTTAAAATATTTTTTTTATTTTTTATTTTTAAGTAATCTTTATACTCAAACTTGAACACACAACCCTTGGATCAAGAGTTCATGCTCCACCAGCTGAGCCAGAGAGGCACCCCTCTAATACAGGATATAAAGTGTTGAAGAGGGAAAAAATAAAAGGGGACCTATGTATTGGAGCAAACAGACTGGTGACAACATACTGTGGGATTCCATGATCAGTATTAGTGTCCAATTTCTTGTTACCACAGGGAAATAACAGAAGTAATGAATATGATTACATGATAGTCTCATATTTTAAGCATCTTGAAAAACATACCTCATAATAGCACATATCTGAAAGGGGAAAAAAACTATGTTATCACTTGGAAAATGAGTAAACTGAAAATGAAACAGAGTAATGCTTCTTCACATGTTTGAAGTGGAAATATCTCAAAATGCTCAACAAAATTTAGAGAATACTAAAACTATATAATGCGTATCATAACTGTGGTATAATCAATCATACATGTCAAATAATAAAAGGCAACAAGATTCTTTTTATTGGTTTTTACAGTCTCCACCTCCTAAACAGTGCATGCAACCAACAAGCCATTTACTTTTTTAAAATTTCAGATATTGGGGGCGCCTGGGTGGCTCAGCCGTTAAGCGTTTGCCTTCGGCTTGGGTCATGATCCAGCGTCCTGGGATCCAGCGGGGCATCGGGCTCCCTGGTCAGTGTGAAGCCTGCTTCTCCCTCTCCCACAACCCCTGCTTGTGTTCCCTCTCTTGCTGTCTCTCTTTCTGACAAATAAATAAATAAATAAAATCTTTAAAAACTTTTCAGATATTGAAATAAAATCTTAATGATTAATTTGAAAAAAANTTTAAAAAAAAACATTTTTTTTTTTTTTTTTTTTTTTTTGCCTAGCTTGAACATTGTGAAAGAAGTTCAACATTAAGGAACTTCTCTTTTATAACTGGTCTAAATGTTAAGAATTAGAACTTTACTAGCTTGAAGCTTATTTCAGAGGGAGTTTAAAAAGAGTTTCACAAATCATTTTCTTAGTTTCAACCAAACCTTGAAGGCTGGAATTTAATTGAAAATGTTAAAGTTTCATTTCAGGCTTCAGAGATCAAATCTTCTGAGAAAAGAAGGGCAATTTAAAGACAATTACGTCTTTGGAATGTAATATGAAATCATCCTTATTTTCAAATTAAGGATTTCCATATTAAGATCACCTCTAGATTGGTGGCTGGTAAGTAGTACATTGCTGACATGAATACCTGGGGGTACCTTTAAAGCAGCTATAAATTAATCTGTTCTACCACATGCTGGCTCTCCACTGAAGAACGATGTTTTGCTTGTTTAAAGGGACTCTCCATTCTGATTCTTCAAAGTGATTGCAGCTATGCTTACATTTCTCTCTATGCCACAACTGTGATGATGTGGTAAACGTCTTAGACTTGTAAGCAGAAGCCTGACCTTCAAGTCTCAGTTCTGCTCATTTACTGGATATTTTACCTTGCACACTTCTTTTTTTTTAAACCAGGTGGGTCTCATTATCTCTAAACCTTGTAAGGGTAATACTTCTACTACCTGTTCCTTAATTGGTCCTATAAATTTTTAGTCTTCTTTCTCTTCAGAGTATAGTTTAAAAGAAAAAAAAATATCTATATAATTAATGCCATATAACTGTTTAAAAGATGGCATGTTTCTGATGTAAATATAAACTACAAAATTCAGGAATGATCAATGATTGTAGACTAATTCTGCTATGTGAATGGTTAATTTTATGTGTCAACTTGGTTGGGCCAGAGTGCCCAGATATGTGGTCAAACATTATTCTGAATGTTTCTGTGAGAGTGTTTGGAGATAAGATTCACATTTAAATTGTTGGTAAAGCAAATGGCCCTCCATTATGAGGTGTGCCTCAAGCAAGTCAGTTGAAGACCTGAAGAGAACAAGAGACTGACCTCCCCTAAGCAATCAGGAATTCTGCAGCAGAAAGCCCTCGATTTGAACAATAGCGTAGACTCCTCCCTGGTCTCCAGCCTGCTGGCCCACCCTGCAGATTTTGGACTTTCCTGCCTCTATAATTGCGTGAACCAGTTCATTAAAATAAATCTCTTTAGATTATCTATCTATCTATCTATTTATCATCTATCTAATTTCCTATTTCCTTTGTTTTTCTGGAGAACCTTGACTAGTACACACTGCAAAATTATACACTAAAACTGATAGGAATTGGATTATATAATGTTGAAGTGTTGTTAATTAAAAACAATATTACCTTTCACAATTTAATATTTATTTCTTCATTTATGATATATGGTAGATGATGTTTACTTCCTCAGATAAGCAGCATTCTTAGGTGGGCTCTTAATTAAAACGGGTCCCTAACCCCAGTCTTAGGACAGAGTTCTACCTCTTCTCTCAAGTTTAAACAGGGTCATTCACTTAAAGCAATACTCTCTCTACTCTTCTGAATAACGAAGTATTCCTTGTACTAAAAAGGAGTCTGTCTACTCCTTTATTAAGTTTCTCCCATTAGAATAGAATGTCCCTGGTTAAGAATATGGTTATTGTCACCCATTTGTACCATTCCGCAGGCCAGGTATTATTTGAGATCGACTCTGTCCCCACAACGACATCTGCCAGAATTATATTTGAAACCAGTCACATTTAAACATGCCCCATTTTTTTGGTACTTGAGGAGATATCCCTTCTATTCTCAACTAATTTTTACATTCTCTTATTTTCTCAACTTCTTGTGGCACTGAATACCTTGGAGGATCCCAGTAGTGATTTGCCTCCAACCCTTTCCCTCTGCTCTTAGGAACCCTTGCACCATTGTAAATAAATTTGTCCAGTCACACCCCACCTTTCCCACAATGCTCTACCAATTGTTTGCTTTGGTTGAAACTTTGTTCTCCCCTGAGAACTCATTCTCCTGTGGCCTTCCACTGTGGAATTACTGCCATCAAACATGATCCACACAGCAAGGAGTGGATTTTGATTTCCCTCCATCATCATTTCTTCTTCTTGATCTCCATCCTGTGCACACGCTCTTGTAAGTTTCAGGTAATCTGGCTGTAAGCCCCTTTGTCTTCTCAAATCCAGTTAATACACTTCATTTCAGGACATCCCTCAGATTATTAGAAACATTTTTCTTTCTTTCTTTTTTTTTTTTTAAGATTTTATTTATTTCACAGAGATAGAGACAGCCAGCGAGAGAGGGAACACAAGCAGGGGGAGTGGGAGAGGAAGAAGCAGGCTCCCAGCAGAGGAACCTGATGTGGGGCTCGATCCCAGAATGCCGGGATCACGCCCTGAGCCAAAGGCAGATGCTTAAGGACTGCACTACCCAGGCGCCCCCGCCCCTTTTTTTTTTTTTGACAGAGAGACAGCCAGCGAGAGAGGAAACACTAGCAGGGGGAGTGGGAGAGGAGGAAGCAGGCTGATAGCAGAAGAGCCTGATGTGGGGCTCGATCCCAGATCGCTGGGATCACGCCCTGAGCTGAAGGCAGACGCTTAACCGCTGTGCCACCCAGGTGCCCCTAGAAACATTTTTCTGTCATCTCTCTGAATGTCTGTAATTTAAGGACAGTGAAACAACCAGTTTAGGTCTATCACAAAATTATTCTCAAAACTCATGGAATACTTGTGCTGCTATGCAAGTTGCTGGAATTATCACAGCACCTTCTGCCCTTCCCCCCTCCTACAATCTATTGGGCTTATCTAGACTTCTCTGAATCAACACTACAACTAATTTTCTCTCCTCCTAGCACTGGGAGATTAATCACTATTAGAGAAAAATACACAGTTATACAGACTTGTGAAAAAACAAATATGTGGTCTAACAACAGCCAGAATTTTAGGACCACCAAAACTTCTTTTGATTTATCTTTGAAATGCCTCAACCTCTTATTCCCATCAAGATCATATTCCAAATACTTACCATTCTCCACAATACTTTAATCATTACCTTGCCTCATGCCTTAGAGAGAAAATCGAAGCTCTTAGGTGATAATCTATCACAAGAAAAAACCTTCACTACTACTTGAATACACATTTCCTTTCCTTTGGCCTCAGAAGATAAAGTTTACTTTGTGTTTAAGTGTAATGTATATCTTCAATACACCCATTGGGCCTCACTCCTTTTTGTCTACATTGAAGTATGTTTAAGTATCCTTTAGGAGAAAGCAAAACAAAACAAAACAAAATTAAATCTTCCCTTTACCCATAACTTGCTCCCACTACTGTTCTGCTTCTTATTCTTCTCATGCAGCTGTTCACAATCTATATCTACATTTCTTGATCTCAAGTCTTCACTTCCCCTTAATGGGCTAAACCCTCCATTGTAAAGCCAACCCCCATTTTTTTTTTTTTTACTAAACATTTTACTAAAGTGTTGATAAAGGAACCAATGTTCACCCACTGTAAATCTACATTGCATTTTCCACTATGATCTGAGAGTTTTTTTTATTCTCTTGAGTCTATTCATTTCGTTCTCTCTCTTTAGCTGAATAAATATATTTGAGGGCAATATCTTAGTGAAAAGTACTGTGCCTGCCAGTAAAGATAAACCTTAGTTGCTGCCCTCAGAAAATTTATTTTCAGGGTGCCTGGGTGGCTCAGTCAGTTAAGTGTCTGACTCTTGATATCAGCTCAGGTCATAATCTCAGGGTTGTGAGATCGAGCCCCAAATCGGGCTCTGTGCTCATTGGGGCGTCTGCTTGAGATTCTCTCCCTCCCCCTCCCCCTCTGCCCCTTACCCTACTCACATGCATGCTCTCTCTCTCTCTCTCTAAAATAAATAAATAAATCTTTTTAAAAGAAGTAAATTAATTTCCTAGGAAGAAAAGCTGTAATTGTGGTGATTTTTAAATATAGTATTAGAGAAGGATGTAATTTACTGTGGGTGTCAGTGATACACCTAGAGAAATTTGTGTTTAATTAGTGACCTGAAGAATAAGAGAACATGGCTTGAAATGTTCTTTTATGTGTATACATATATATATTGAACCCATACATTCTGCCTTTAAATTCTCCAACACTCTCAATCTCCTGTAAGATTATTATTCTAATCTTCTAATTGCTGGTGTTCCTCAAGTCTCAGTTCATGCCTCATCATTCTGTGCATGGTTTCTTACTTTTATCCTTCTATGGTTTTACCCACTACTGATTATAGTAACCCTTTACTCAGACTGCCTATTCTCCTTCCGACTGGCCAACTTCCTTTAAATTGAAGGTCAAGATCCACTTAACTCTTCTTGGTTAGATTACTTACAGGTAGTCAGTGTTCCCACAAAACCCTACGTATAAAACATACCTATTTCTACATTTTTTTCATAATTATCGATGCATTAAACTATTTGTCCTTTCAACTGTGAGTTCCTTGAAGGAAAAAGATGTCTTTAATTTAATTTTGTAGCTTTAAAATTTTTAAGTGATATCTAAACAGTGGGTTCTACGTAATTTTTTCTTACATAATGAATTAATACGAGGGTGAGCAAAGAATTGAAGAATATTTTGCTAGACACACTTGCAGTTAATTTATAGGCTTATTTACATGAATAATGGCAAGATTGGTGAATATTTAAATTTTTAATATAGTTTGAGAATGTGATTGCCTGGAAGTATACGTGAAAAAACAGATTTTGAAATAAGATCCAATGCATGTTTAATTTGTGGCAATTCTTGCTGCTTTACAATCTGGGACTGTGTAGATCGAGGCAAACTTTGCAGTGCTTTGGAAAAGAGGTAAAGGGTGCCTTTGGTGGAACATAAAGTAGTTCATGTCTAGTTAAGTCTTTTAAAATAGTCTCTGACAAGAATACTTTTGAAAGCCAAAGTTCTTATTTATAAAACTTCATTGGGGTTGGTGGAGGCAAGAATCAAAGTTTGGTAAACTCAGAACACAGCGTTCTACCATGAAGTGTAGATAAAAGGCAACTTCCTAGCAAGCTGGGAAAAGCCTTTCCAACCCTTTCCAGACTTGGGAAGAAGCCTAGTAAGAAAGGAAATAAGGGACTGAGAGAGTGGTGAGTGACTCTTAACCCTCCAATGCTCTGGTAATGACACGCAGACCATGAGGTAGGTATGAATATTCTTGTGTGAAGTGGAATTTTTCCAACTCCCTTGATTGGAATTCTGGGAAGGGAATATCTTGTGGATGTTTTTTTGGGTTTTTGTTTTTGTTTTTTTTTTTTTTTCAGTGTAACCTGGGAAACCTGATTTAGAGATGGTAACCTTGTGTGGCCTCAGAGGTAGAGAGACTAAAACATGCTTATGGCCTGTAGGAATCACAGCCATTCCTCAGGAAAGACGTTAAACCAGGACTGTGCCTAGAGGACCAGGGCATTGGAATAAATTTGTGATTTATTAGCGCTTAGAGCATTCTAACTTCAGCACACAAGGTAACAGACAAGGACTATGTATCCTTGGACATGCCCAGTAGATGTAGTGAGAACGGATATTAGTCCCCAAAGAAAAGGTAAGTAATACCAAAGCAGTGAAGTCTGTTGAACTCAAGAAGAGAAGTAGATGGTACCCCCTTCACCATCACTCTGATATTACTTAAATCATGAAATTAGAGCATATTGGCAACACATCGCAATGCCTACAGTTTGTCCATCTCCTTTTATAACCTACTTTTTTTCTTACTATTTTCCTTCCTTCCTTCCTTCTTTTCTTTTTTTCTTCATAGTATATTACAATGCATTCTAGATGCCATAACACTGCATCCTGTTGTGCAGGATGGAGGCAGGATGGACACCCCCCCAACTCAAAATTTGGTTCAGATATCAAGACTGATGACAGCACACACACACACACACACACACACACACATATCAAAGGTGTATGAAAAGTCAGGCGCCTGGGTAGTTCATTCGGTTAGGCGCCTGACTCTTGGTTTTGGCTCAGGTCATGATCTCAGGGTCCTGAGATAGAGCCCTGTGTTGAGCTCCACGCTTAGGGTAGAGTCTGCTTGTCCCTTTCCCTTCCCTTTTGCCCCTCCCCCCACTTGTGCTGTGTCTCTCTTTCTCTCTCTCAAATAAATAAATATATAAAATCTTTTTAAAAAGTGTATGAAAAATTTTTAATCACATCATAAGGGATTTTGGAGAGAACACACATGTTCTGAGCTGGTCTGAAAAGCTGGCTTGAGGGAAGAAGGGCAAGAGACTAGTATGGGGTTTTTATTTTAATCAGGGGCATGGGGTTGGAGTAGGGTTCCCCCCGGAACTCAGGGCTTGCATGTTTTGAATCTCCCACCAGCACCAAAAAAGGAGTACTTGGGCTTTCTTATTAGCATGCCCAGAAGTGAGGCCCAAAGACAAGAGGGAGCAGGGAGGCCTAGAAGATGTCAGTAGTCAAACATCCTAAAATGGAGGCAGGCTTTTTATTACAGACTAAACACTTAACATTTTGTACCACAATCAGTCCATGGTTAAGCCTAACAACAGAAATAACTTAAAAAAAAATAGCTCTCTCTATCACCCCATATTCACTCTATACTCAAATCTTTCCAATTGTTTTTTGTTTTCACGCTTGGTGTGTTAAAAAGTCAGGATCCAAACAAAGTCTACAAATTGCATGTTTATGACTCTTAAGCCTATTTTATTTTTGAGTGTGCTTTACCATTTATATCATGTCATAAAATTATTGCTGATATCAAATGTTTTGTAGAATGTCTCATTTTTAAAATTTCCTTAATTGTTTTATATGCTGTTATTTACCTTATTCTTTTAGTTCCATTATTTCTGTAACTGTCAGTTATATGTAGAGCCTTGATTAAATTTGGGTTCAACTTTGTAGCTAGAATATTATATACTATTTTATTGATAACATCAACTCATAGGAACTTGCTATCTGTTAGCTCCACTTTTAGTGATGCCAAGATTAAGATGAGTTTGAGTGGTTAAGTCTGTTCTCTCTGTTGCTATTTGAACTTTTGATTCTATGATCTTCATGTAATCTGTGGGATGTAATCTGGCATAGTGTATATATCCAGATTCTCACACTACTCCACCAAAAGTATTCTTGATAAGATTTCCAGGCATCTGGGTATCACTAAAACAGTTGGCAAGTCTTATCTCAGCCATTGCTTAACCCAACCACAGCTTTTGACACAGTTTCCTTCTCTTTTCTTCTTGTGGCAAATTCTTCAGTGGCCTTTCAGAGGACTGTTCCTAACTGATTCTTCTTTTTCCTCTCTAGCCTCTTTGCAGATACTTTGCTGGTTTCTCCAGGTGTCCTTAACTCATCAACATTGTAGAATCCTAAAAGTTAGTCCTGGAGTCTTGTTTTTGTTATGTTTTGTTTTTAACTAGAGCAGTGATTCTCAATGGGAGAAAATTGTACTTCCATGGGACATTGGCAATATCTGATTACATTTTGGATTGCCGCAACTAAAGGTTGCTACTAAAATATTGTGGGTAGAGGCCAGAGATGCTGCTAAAATCCCACGATAAACAGGGCACCCTTGCAAAACAAAGCATTATCTAGCTAGCCATATCAATATTGTCAAAGTTGAGAAATACTGACCTAGACTCACTCACTTGGGATCTCATTCAATCACATGGTTTTAAATACTATTTAAAGGCTGGTGACTCTAAAATTTAAATCTCCCTTGTACTCTAACTTATAAATCTGCTGTCCATTCTCTGCCACTTATTAGATGCCTAATAAGTATGCAAGCCTAATATGTACAAAAAGAATTTGATTCCCTCTAAACACATCCCACCCAAAGCCTTCCCAATTTTAGTAAGAGACAATATACTTTACAGACAAAAAGAAAAAAGCCATACTTGATTTTTTTTCACTCAAATCCATGTGTTCCATCAGTGTTTCCTGTTTGTTCAGCCCTAGGAATCAAACCAGTTTTCATCTGGTCCAAGCCATTGTCATACCTTGTTTAGATTGTACCAGTATTCACCACCTGAGCTCCATGCTTTTGACCTCAAATATGTTAATTGAAATGTCTCCTCCTATGTAAAAATGTCTAACCCCCCTGGTACATTTTAACTCTTCTCAGTTTCTGAGACTTCTGCCACGCTTTTATTTACTCATTTATAATGCAACATAGACATGACTTATTTTTTATATTCATTTATTGAGGGATGATTCATATTAATTTATCTGGATGTAACAGAATGCCCAATATGTAGCATGTGATTAATAAGTTAGCATTTTCTCAACAGCAAATATGAAGATAAACTCTGCATCACAGGAAAAAAAATAAAAGTTATACAACATAAAATTAAAGTTTAAAGTCAAAGTAAGACCCTTCTATTTAGAAAGTGATACACCAAAAATTAAAAATATTAATTTATTATATTGGGCAAAATTATGGTAAGTTGAATTCAGTACTTACATCTATATTTAGGGGGAAAAAATCACCCTATATATTGTTCTAATTTATTTTAATAGTCTGTTATCAGCAACAAAATATTTTAGAGGCTTTGGATATATGTAGATGCACTAAACAACATAAAAGTTATAAAGGTTTATTTCTGCTTACCAGTTAAAGCTGATCATGTGTGACTTTAATTAAAAGTGGGAAAATGTGTTTTCTTAATGCTGCAGGGTAATTGGAAAAGATAAAAAGAAAGTTTGATAATGAAATGTGCCCTTTCTCTTACCCAGAGACAAATGCAATATATTATGAATCATATTTTTAATAAGTTTAATTCATTTGAATAGAAAACACAGCCTCAGTGCTTCTTCAGTTCCTTGATTACTATTACCTTATGTCCTATTGAATATATTACATTCTGATATCAGTAATTATTTCTATTACTTGTGTAATAGCTGCTTTAGTTCACAATTTATTTTTCAAAAAAAATGCAGCTAAAATTCTTCATAATCATTCATTTAAGAAGTATACCATTTGACATCTGTTCCTCTAGCAAGCTGCTAAGCTCTAAGCTTTATTTATACAAACATATTTAGATTTTATAATCTTAATAAAAGAAACACATATTAAAAGATTGATTATAGGTAGAAAGCAGTTTAGAGGCAAATAATATTTAAAGACATCATGTTGAATTATTTCTATTCAAAGTAAACAGATCCTTCATCAAAATGCAATAAATTGGCATGGCCACTTATTATTATTATTATTTAAATATATTTCTTCACTGGATCTGCAAATACGAAGAATATAATTTTTGTTTTTTTCATGCATTCTATTCTTCCTGAGGTACCTGACTTAGAAACTATTAGAAATTTATTTTCACTTTCTTTTACCTGAGAAAGCATCAGATAATAAATTTATTGATCATGGCCTCAAATTAAACTAAGTTTTATTACATGCTCTATTAGTTTCCTTGTGCTTCCATAACAAAATACCTCAAACTAAGTGTCTTAAAGCAACAGAAATTTCCTCTCTCACAGGTCAGGAAGCCAGAAGTGTGAAATCAAAGTATCTGTAGTGATGGCTATCTGGAGGCTCAGAGGGTGACCCTGGTCCATGCCTCTCTTCAAGCTTCTGATGGTTTCCAGCAATCCTTGGCATTCTACAGCTCGTAGATCTCTCCAGTCTCTGCCTTCATTTTCACATGGCCTTCTTCCCTGTGTGTGTGTGTGTTTCCAAAGCTCCCTGGTTACTGGTCAATTGGATTTAGGGCCTACTTTAAAGCAATATAAATTTATCTTGGGGCACATGGGTGGCTCAGCCGGTTGAGCATTGGACTCTTGATTTTGGCTCAGGTCATGATCTCAGAGTCATAAAATGGAGCCCTGTGTCCAGCTCTGTGCTGGGTAGGAAGTCTGCTTGGGATTCTCTCTTCCTCTCCCTTTGCCCCTCCCCCACCTCTTTCTCTCAAAACAAAACAAAACAAAACAAAAAACTTATCTTAAGTAATTACAACCGCAAGGACTCTATTCCCAAAAAAGGTGACATTCTGGGGTTCTGGTGGACATCAGTTTTGGGAAACCTTATTAGATATATGGAGACACTATTTAACCCAGAACAGTCTTCCTTCTGCCCCAATTTCATGTCTATCCCACATGCAAAGTGGGCCTATCCCAACATCCCCCCAAATCTTAACCTATTCCAGCATTGATTCTAAGTCTATAGTCATTTTTCTGGAAGTTTAACACATGTTCAGAACCCAGTAGCTCTGTCATTTGTCATTTCCTGCCTGCAGAACCCCAGAATTTCAACAGCCTTCTTTCATTTTATTCCATCTCTGTTCCTTTCAGTCCAAACTGGTTGTTTTTTGTTTTATTCTGTTTTTGTGTTATAACATCTTGAAAACTCTTGTGGGTTATCTGTCTGTGTCATGAGGATTCATGTTATTAGACACAAACATTCTCCAAGATCCCTCCTGGACAACCCCATCTCAATTCCTAGCTTCTACTGAGATGGTTGATTGGATCCATGAATCACACACCTAATCTCTCTAGTGGAAATTTGTCTAGCCAACCTCTAGGTATTCCCTGAAGCACAGACTTTCCCATCTTTTGCAATTTGGATAGACTGAGAATTTTGCAAATCATTGAGTTCCAATTCCTTTTTGATTAATAGTTTCTTCCTCAATTTAACCCTTTCTTTTTGCATTTTACTATATGCAGCAAGGAGGGACCAAGTCACATCTTCCATACTTTGCTTGGAAATCTCAGCTAAAAATCCAAACTCATTGCTCTTAAGTTCTATTTTCCATCCATATCAGAACACAATTTAGTGGGGTTTTTTTTGCTATTTATTAAGAAGAGTCACTTTCTTTCAATGTCTATCAACATGCTTCTCATTTCTATATGACACATCACCAGAAGGACCTTTAACATTTATACTTCTACCAACAGTCTGTCCATGATGGTATATGTATTCTTAAAGAATACGTATGCTTGTTCTGCAGCTCTCCCCACTTTTTTTTTATTGAACTTTCAGTAGGATGGCCTTTAATGTCTATATTTCTACTAACAGTCTCTTTAAGACAACATACACTTTTTTATCATGAATCTAAGAACTCTTTCAGCCTTTACCCATTATCCCATTCCAAAATCACTTATAGCAGCACCCCAATTTTTGACACTCCAGTCAGTGTCTTCCAGAGAAACAGAACTAGTAAGATATAGATCTATAGATTTGGATTTGGACATGAATATGGATATGGACATACATAAAAAAATTTAAGGAATTGGCTCACAAAATTGTGGGGACTGGAAAGTCTGAAATCTGTTGGGCAGACCAGCAGGCTGGAAACTCAGGCAAGAATTAATGATACAGTCTTGAGACAGAGTATCTTCTGCTCTGGGAAACCACATTTTTTGCTCTTAAGGCCTTCAACTGATTTGAGGAAGCCTACCCACATTATGGAGGTTAACCTCTCTTACTTAAAGTCAAGTGATTGTAGATGTTTGGGGAAAATCTCAGCTTTCCTCCTGTGTTTCTCCTTTATTCTTCTGCTACTGACACACCCACAACACTTCTGACACCAAATGTGTGTGGGGTTTCCTTCGCCAAGCAATTCTCTGCAACACCAGCTGGGTGTCCTACAATTTAACACTATTGTGACAGCCTTTACCTGGTGATAGTGTCAGACCCCACAGATTAAGGAATTAAACCCACAAGGGGGCTCCCACCCCATTTTAGATATCAATCTCAAGTACAGTTCATCCCCTGTGCTTCTGACCAGTTGGCTATATATCTGAGGTTCCCATGAGCCACTCCTCAGGTTCAAGTAATTTGCTAGCGCAGCTCACAGAATTTAGGGATACACTTATATTCACCTGTTTATTAAAGCATATGATAAAGGATACGGATGAAGAGCCCCATGAAGTGATACACAGGGAAATGTCTGGGAGGGTTCCAAGCTCAGGAGCTTCTGTCCCTGTGGGGTTGCAGTACATCACCCTTCTGGTATGTGGATGTGTTTACCAACCAGAAAAACACTTTTTGGATTTTTATGGAGGATTTATTATGTCGGCCTAATTGATCACTACCTCCATTTCTAGCCCTTCTAACCTTCTCAAGACAATAGGGATGGGGTTAAAAATTCCAAGCTTCTAATCATGGCTTGGTCTTTCCAGGGATGAGCCCTCATTCAGGAGCCATCCTGGAGCCCAACTATAGTGCCTCATTAGAACGGAGACACTCCTATCATCCAGGCAATTACAAGGAGTTTAGGAGTCCTGGGTCAAAAACTAGGTCAAAGACCAAATATTAGGGGCACCTGGGTGGCGCAGTCGTTAAGCGTCTGCCTTCGGCTCAGGGCGTGATCCTGGCGTTCTGGGATCGAGCCCCACATCAGGCTTCCACTATGAGCCTGCTTCTTCCTCTCCCACTCCCCCTGCTTGTGTTCCCTCTCTCGCTGGCTGTCTCTCTCTGTCACATTAATAAATAAAATCTTTAAAAAAAATTAAAAAAAAGACCAAATATTAGAGTAAAAGAAGTTCCTAGTTCTCTTATCGCTTAGGAAATTATAAGAGGTCCAAGAGCCCTGTGCCAGGAACTGGGGAGCAGAGACCAATATATACTTCCTGTTATCTCACACCATACCTACAAAAAAACTTCACAGCCACACCTAGATCAGTGCTTAAGTAAATGACTAAGTACTCTAGCCAGGTTGACACATAAAATTAGCCATTACGTGTGATATGCAACTTCTGTTGTTTTTCAACGTATACATTAAAGTTTTATTGTAAAACTATTTCATGTTCAAATAAGTTTTTGAGAAAAAAAACACATGTTTGTATGCCACTCATATTGAGGCAAATTTTTAAAATGTTATAAAATTAAAGCTAACGACACAATGTATTCACTATTGTGTCTAAAATTAAAGTTATTTGTAACACCACATTCTTTTGTCACCTACACCACAACTTTGCATTATGTTTTTTTTTTAAGTTTTTATTCATTTATTAGAGAGAGAGAGACAGCCAGCGAGAGAGGGAACACAGGCAGGGGAGTGGGAGAGGAAGAAGCAGGCTCCCAGTGGAGGAGCCTGACATGGGGCTCAATCCCAGAACTCCAGGATCACGCCCTGAGCCGAAGGCAGACGTTTAACGACTGAGACACCCAGGCGCCCCAACTTTGAATTACATTTTAAACTTAATTTAGTTTCAACTTAAACTAAATGAAGCTTAAGAATTTTATAAAATGCATTTTGTCTGTAACTTTTATGTTGTTAATGGTCCTAATTTCTGTTTTGCTAAAATAATCTTTCTTTTGTTTTAGGATTCTAGCTAGCCCTAAGGTATTTCAATTATTCTGTTTACAAAATAGACTCATGAGGGGCTTACAATGACAAACACTGGAAGACTGATGAGTGGTTCTATAATTACTTACTCTACATACATATTCTAACTATCCTCTCTAGGTATCCTATGGGTAAAATAGCATTATATTTTCTGGATCTATAAAATTATGGAAGTTTTAATTTAAAATTGAGCTAGTCAACTAGGAAAACACTTGGTAATAGGAAGTTATTCTCTTACTTCATAGATTTAAGGACACTCATTATTTTACTTAATACATGTTCATTTGCAAATATAACTTACAAAATAAGCAATTTAGCATGACTGAGTTTATGTATGCATTCCAAAAGATATATATGGTTTGAATCATTTTACAAAGTGCAAATAAGTGCACAATGAATGGATTTCCTTTTGACCTTATTACTTTTCTAATTACTGTACCTGAATTGGTCATCCAGAAAATAAATGATAATCATTTTGCAGACCAGGTGCCTCCATGCATTACATGAACTGCTTACTGCTTGGTAAGTAAAAGAGATGGGATGTGCAACAGGGAGAGTTTCTAGCAGCATGGCTGGACAGGGACATGACAGCAGCATATTGTTGCATTTTAAATCATATGATGAGAAAATAAACATTAACATAATAAATAAACATAAGGAATCACTAGACCTCTGGATAAATACTCGAGAAGTCTCATTATTATTTTGTTCCTTGTGAGTGACTCCGATGATATTATAATGCTTATATCAATATTTTGCTGTTAATAACTTTCATATATTTATGTGGTCTCCTAACAGGAACTAAAACATTCATAAACAGCAAACATTTATTAAATCCTTTCAAATGTCCTCAAGATGGTGTTAACTCTTATGACAGATATAGAAACAAGGCTTTTGAGTTAAGTGAGGGGGAAATTCATCCTAGTAGTTGTCTCAGTAGTCTCCATGGGAAAAAGAAAACAAGACAAAGTGTCTGATTCGCCTGGGAAGTCCACTTGACTTAGAATCTTTTTCATTTGGGACAAGTTAACTCACTCCCTTACCTGTTTCTAAACTGTAATATGGGAATAATAACAATATCTATTCTTAAGAAATAGAAATGAAATTATTAAGATAATATACATGAAACACTCATAATATTGTCTGGCATGAAATACTCAGTAGCTATTAGCTTCTAAATTTTAACATTCAGAAAAGTTAAATAGAGATATATATATATATATATACATATATATATATTTGTTGTTGTTTGTTTTTTGTTAAAGAAATCTATCTCATCATCCTCAAACTTTTTCTTCAAACATCTTCTCATTGTTTTCCTCCTTGTAATGCAGGGTAGTTGGAAGAAATGCAGGCAGGGACAATGGAGCCCTTGCCTTAAGAGGAAACCACCCTCAAAAGGATTTTACACCACCCTGGAAGGAGCCCTTCACCTTTTCCCACGTGATAGGTAGATGACCACCTGATTGAATGACAAACTCACGGAGGGTTAATCAGATTAAAACAGCCCTCCATCAAGCCCATAAATACCCCTAGACTTAGAAATTCCGGTGACAGCCCTCTAGGGTCCCCTCCCTCTTCAGGAGCTTTGTATTATTGCTCAAAAAACTTGGCTGCCCACTACTCTTTGGTCCACCTCTTCATTCTTTGAAGTGGTGTGCCCAAGAACCGCGGGCTCTAAAGGAAAAGAATTCCTGTAACACTTGTCAATACTATCCACAATATAAATATACAAATGATTTAAAAATAAATTTGCAAACAGATTCAACCAATCTGTAATATTAACTGATAAATATTAACAAATGGTGTTTCCACTCATAGAGATATTATGTGCTTCATTTTTGTGCCAGGAATATTTCTAAAATTAAAAACCAATAGGCGTAAGAGTAGAGTGGTGTAGAGAGATGCAAGAGGAATGCATATACCTTTGAACTAGTCCTGGCATGAAATTCATGTGAGCCTCAAAGAAGTTGCGTGCTCAGATCCACCCTGCAGGATGTACGGCAAGAGAACAGCTGGTCACCCACAAGGACTGAAATTGATAACCAACTGAGCAACACAATTCAGGCAATATGCAAAGGGAATCCTGATTAAAACTCACTTTATAGTTTCAGAATGATTGCAAATACTACTCCATGGAAAGGGAAAATAAATCTGATTTTCCTAACTAGAATTTCAAAATAATTTCATAATTATACACTTGCTAATTTATTTACTGTACTAATAGGAGGGACATGTCCTAGATACATTTAAATATTTATAGATTACCTAACAAATATAAAAATGGTAAAAGTAAAGTCAAATTAGGCACACTTTTATCAAAGTCTAGGGAGAAATTTCACATTTTGACTTTCAGGCAGCTCTGGATTTCTAGATGTTTATCAAATGTTTCGACTCCTACCCTTAAAAATAATGAAAAATTCTATATTTATCATTCAGTAGATAACTAGCTGCCTTTTTTTATTACTCAAATTGTCTGGGTGATCCATGTAATAAATTACCTTGTTGACTAGCTGTTTTTCTTTTCAATTGATTGTGTTGGTGCTGTCAAGTGTTCAGTCAGCAAAATATATGGAGAAGCATGAGGACCTCTTTGTAAACTCTGATTTCTAACCAAGGGCCTTGTATAAAAAGAAATCTCAGTATCCATTTGTTATCGATAATATGGTTAGTCAAAACTGCATTCCCAAGATGTCAATTCAGCTCTATGTAAAGCAAAATATTTAATTGATTACGTATAAAAGTTTCTTTTCCCATATGGATATCCCTCATTTAAGGACTGAAGGTGTACGCTGAAACTTCACCTTGTGTTTTGTAATCACCAAAAACTTTCAAGTACACCACCCACATTTGTGGAAAGAATGACCTGTGTCCATGCCTTCTAAAACAGATGTCAGAAAATACTTCCTAGCCTTCTCTTGTTGCTAGATCATAAGCATGTGGCTTGGCTCCTTTTATCAGGCTGGTGGGTGGGGTTTTGCAGCAGAAGTAAGAGGAACTCATTCCAGCAAGGGTGTGGTCAGAGACCTGTCTTTTAGTCAGCCCGGGCAGAGGCAGAACTGGTACTATTTGGTCCCACGCCTGAGTGCTGCTCTCAGTAGTTGCGGCAAAAATGGTTTTGGGGTTGCAATGGAGTTTTGGGGCAGGGTGAAGGCTTAATCTCATGTCTTCCTAGAAATAAGCTAGGCTACATAATATCTTTCAATGTTTGTTTTTTATGTTAAACTGGATCAGATCTTTTTTCTTTTTTTTTTAAAGATTTATTTTTTTATTTGTTTATTTATTTGTTTGACAAAGAGAGAGACAGCCAGTGAGAGAGGGAAGACAGACAGGGGGAGTGGGAGAGGAAGAAGCAGGCTCCCAGCGGAAAAGCCTGATGTGGGGACTTCATCCCAGGACTCCAGGACCACGCCCTGAGCCGAAGGCAGACGCCCAACGACTGAGCCACCCAGGCGCCCCAATCAGATCTTTTTTCTTGAAACCAAGCACTGGATAGAGTAAACTGACTTGGAGTCATCAAATAAACCATTCTCATCGTACCTGGCAAAATGTAATGTTCAGAAACTGATTTTATTTTTCCAAGTTTCACAGCCAGGTAGGAATAAAATTAGGATTAGAGCCCATGTTTTTCTAATGTAAACATTATGCACACCTGGTTTTGTTTTTTAATCCAGGCTCTTTTAAGTATCTGAATATCTGGGTGTTTTAGTTAATACTGCAAAGAAAAACAGCTCTCTGATTCTGCTTATTTTGTCTTATCAACATAGCTAAAATTGATAAAAAAATAAATTCTTTTTGGGGTTATAGGACAGAGAAAGAAACCGACCACATCTTATGCCAATGAAAGCTCCTCAGATTTCTAATCATTTGTTACCAGAAGAACTGGCTAGGTTTGCTTAACTATCAATTCAATAGACAGATAAGGGCCAAAGCAAGAGCGGGAGTACTATCTACTTTCCATTACTCTCTGGGCCTTTTAAAAACTATTACAGTAAAACGATTCAAAAAAATGTTTCCTTTGGGTCCACAGTTACTACACTTTAAAGCTATTATTTCTTTAAAGAGCAATGATAAACTACAGGAAATTATTTATAGGCTCAGATCGTCCTTCTCTATAATATGTGACTTGCTCCCCTGACCTGAAGGTCGGTTGTCTTGGGTCTTTTTAAAGCTATGGATGAATGAATTTTTGAGCTAAGAATCATATTATGGTAAGCATCTTTCTCCTTGAATACTTTTCATTCAGCTCTCAGCTCTCTAAATCAGGATATATTAGATTAGAAATGCTTTAGAAATTCTCAAAGGTTATAACTGCATATGTGAAGAAAAATGATCTTAAAGATAGCTAAGGACTAAGCCACATATCAAAACTAACACTTGCACTGCTCTGAGAAGCAAAATGGCTGCCCCCACACTCTATAGAGCAAGTAATATAACTCACAGGGGAGACACGATTAAAGAAATCACATATATCATGAGCATAGAAGTCCAAAATGTCCTTTTAGGGTTGCCCAGAAGTATATATTGTAGGAATTTATTCTTGAGATTTAAGTCACAGAAAATGTAGATTTTACCTCTTAAATTTAAAAAGCATAGTACATAATATTTACACATTTATAATACCCATGTTTGTCAATTCATTTTTTTAAAAATTATTTCTTTTACAAATATTTATCACAGCATTAGTGCTCAAATTGCTATGTTAGCAGCAAGGGCATCTAGGTGAAATGATAGACAAGGATCTATCACTTACGGATCTTATATTCCAGTGAGGAAGAGAAAAAAATTGGAAAGGAGTAATTCCTATGTTAAATTTTCAGAAAAAAGTAACAGAGACATGCATACAAGGACACCTAATATAGGCTATTGTACTCAAGAAAAGCTTCAAATCAGATATAATATTTGAACTACGACCTATGTCATGAGTCAGATTTTGCTAGATGAAAAAATAAGAAAAATGTTTCGGGGAAAAAATACATTCAAATTGGACTTGACCTTAGGCAAATCTTGAAATTTGGTAATCAATTTTATAACATACCAAATCGCATGGCTTTTGTCTGCCCTGGACATTTCCTATCATTTATTGTAGCCACCCAATTTGTATTATACCTTTCAATATTTCTGTAATCCTGCCACTCTTCCCTTCCCAATGCCATTGCTTTAATTAAGACTTTATGATTTCCTGTTGGAATTACTACATCAGCCTTCTTTCTAACTGTTCTCTCTAGCCTAGGCTATCAGTTCCCAGTTCCCCACTCTCTTCATCCTAGACTTAGTGCTCACACTGAAGCTACTGGCAATATTTTAAAAATTCATGTAATCAATATCCTCCATTTCTTAAAATCCCTTATTGTCAATCCATTTAAAGTATTTGGTTAGAATTTGAAGACCTTAGTACAAAGCTCTTGGCCATGTTTTGTGACCACCAAAATGCTTTGAACACCTTTTCCACATTTGAGAAAATAGCAAGTCTCTTTATGATGTGGACTTTTCTGCCTTCTTATCTAGTGCTATCTCAGAAACTCCCTCTTTGTTCCACCCATAAAGAAGCAATTTTAGTAACACTTGACATGCTGTGCTTTGTTTGGAGGGTTTCCTACGGACTACATTTCCTTGTATCCACCCTCCTCCCATCTCTTACTAAAAATGTTTTCTGTGCCTATTTATATTTAGTTCGTATTTACTCTGCTAACTGTAGATATATTTATTTGCCCTGTATATATTTATTTGCCATATACTATGCCATGATCCTGCTCATTTCATTCTTTTTCATAGTATTTATATATGTCTCTGCCAGTTCAAACCATGTTCATTGAGCCGAGAGCTATTCTCTTCTTCGTATTTGTATCCTGGCATGGAGAAGTCTATAGAAGTGTAGGCTCCCAATAAATAATGGTAAAATGAATGCCTTTAATATTTCACATTGTCTCAATTATTTTTTTAAATGAAGACTATGAATTCCAAAGAAAATATTTCAAATTTTCAATAACTTTGTTTTGACTACCATAATTATTTAAAATTAAAATGATACACACTATAAGATATATATTTTATTCCTACAGTGATTTTTAATGATGCCACCAAATATACACACACTTTCCCAATGAGTAGGAGTTTATTTTTAATTTGTGTATTGAACTTTTGAAATATCATTTGAAACAAACCAAAATTCATGGAATACTGTTCACAAATATGATTCAAGCATATCAGCTTATAGGCCATGCTCAGCATGTACACAACTAAATTGTTAGATAATTTATACCAGCAGCTAGGTAGTGAAAATAACTAGGAAATGAAAACTTTTTTCCCATTCAGATTGTATCTACTGAGGCAGAGAAAAGAACTGTTGATGCAAGGATTTGGTAATACATCCTTTTCCACTTATAATTCCTTCCTTCTACCCCCACATATTTTTCTATTTCTTTCTTAGTTCTTGCTTCTAAATGCAAGACAAATCCATCTTTAAAACAGTGGCTGGAGCTTTTACAATCTTAGAAATATTTTGTAAAATATAAAACCAATTCCTATATATGTATCTATAAATCTATATTATATCTATATGTATATGTACACATGAATATATATATAATATTTATATAATATAGATATTTCATGAAACCAGAAGGTATCTCACCTGTAATTTGTTCATACTCTTTAGCTATAGTACTTTTGGCACAAATCATATAGTCAGAATTTGTTAGGCTCATAGACATGCTTCAGACTAAATTAGAACTATCTATTTTTAATTCCAGTTTGAAGGATTCTGATCCCTTTCCCAAGCTCTGTTCAGAAAATACTTATTCACTTGATATTCAGAAAATCTCTGGGCAAGTTGGTTTGTCTTCAGTTAGTACATCAATGTGAAGGTCACTAAAGAAAGTATTGTGGGAAAAATTAAAAATAAATGGTAAATTTCTGTTTTTAAGCACAATGGAGTAATTGGGTCTAAACTTAAACTCAATCTACTGAAAACCAAACAAAAACACCAGAGCAAATATATAAAAAAATAGTTTTTAAGTTTTCAGACATTGGATAGCAGGTAGTAGAGGTCTGTGGAGAAGGAAAGTGAGTTAGAGAGGTATGCAACCTCATTGGATGCCTGCCTGCAGATACATTTTGGATCCCAGACCACGGAGGGTGACCCTAAACAAAGCCTAGTGTCTCTTTAATTGAAATGTCAGAGATGAAAGTTCAGCAAGACTGAAGTGTCCGAATGTTGAAAGAGAAGTTCTGGAAAGGAGGGAACCACACAAAAAGTGAGCTTCAGATATCTGCACATAGGTCCCCTTGTGTCTTTTTGTTGAGCATTAAGCTCTGTGTCTGTAAGATAGAATTCCATAAGGCCAGGCAAAAATGACAGAGAACTCCAAGATGAACAATTTTCCAGGTGTCATAGAGAGTGTTGGAGACATCCAAGATGATCATCCAAAGTCCAATATCCAAAACCAACTCAATTTCTGACTTCTATCCTTTGTCAAACCCTGTTTCTCTTGGTCTTTTAAAACATCGCAAAATGCTTATTTGACATTTCCACTTGAATACGCAACAATCTCAGACTTGAGAATAACAACACACAAAGTCATGATCTGTACTTCTCCTCTCAAATTTCTCCTTCTCTTCTCAGCTAATGGAAACTTTATCTTTCGGTTTTTCAGACCCAGAACCATGACTCATTCTTATCTCCTTCTTTTCCTTTTTCTTCCATAGCTCACATGCTCTCTATTAGCAAATCCTCTAGCTTCTAGTTTTAAGATATGTCCAAAGTCCAATTCATTTCCATCATCTCCATTCTTCCTACCCTGGCCCAAGCACAATAATCCCTTCACTGGATTACTGCCAAAGCCTCCTGGATGGTCTCCCTTCTTCCACCCTTGATCTCATAAAGCCTACTCTTCAGGGGAGCAGGTAGTAAGATCCTATTAAATTGTCAGTCAAAACACATCACTCTTCTGCTCAAAACCAGCTAACAGCTTCCATTTCACTCAGTGTAAAAACTGAATTTCTGACCATGGCTCACAAAATCTTTCACTATTATATTCCCTGTTAAGTCTGTGATCTTATATCCCAATACTCTCTCCTTTGCTCACTCTGTACAAGCCTCATAGGCTCTTGGATCTGTCAGTATGTCTTGAATGTGTTAAGCTTACTTTCACCTCACAGAATTTTTCTGGTTATTCCCTGTGTCTGGAAATCTTTCCTTAGATATCTGCCTGTTCAATTTGCTTTTTGAGTTCTTTGCAGAAATGACATTTTATCACTGTTGTTTTTTGATGACCTTTTATAAGATAATCTCCAATCTCAGCTACTCTCTATTGGTCTCACTATTCTGTATTTTCTTTATATATTTTTTTAAAATATAGTCTGTAATTGTACTAGAATATAATCTTGAGAATAAAGAGTTTGTTTGTTTGCTGCTATAAAGTAACTAGGAAAATGCCAGTCATGCATTTGGTGCTTTATAATGAAGGAATAGAGTTTCCACATACCAGGTGAACCATATATCTACATCTATTTATCTAATTGCTTAACTCCAAACTTTGTTATTAAATCTGCTTAAAATTCCTAGCCTTCATGGAAGGAAATAGGAAGAAAAGATACTGGATCCTTTTGATCCGTATTCCTCTCTTTTGTTTCTTCTATTTCTCCTTTCCTGAAAATGTTGCCAATTCCAAGATGTTTATTTTTTTCTTTCAATCAGCAAACTCCATAGTATATTCCATATTGTGTTTTATCTGTAAACAATAACAAGCCATGAACTCGATGGATAATATCTTCTAGCTATGTATACACATTTCCTCATGCCTTTATACAAGTTGCAATCTTATATAGCTTGACTACAAAGACAATATCAATATAATCAGTAGAATTTCGCTAAACAAGGAACAATAAAAAAAGTAAAATTTTTGTTGGCTCATTTTTCATCCCTCCATTCATTAAATATTGTCTGAGCCCTCCTGTGTGTTAGACCCTATGTGGGGTACTGGGATACAACATAAAACGAAAGAAATGTGTACCCTGCATGAAACCTATAGTCTTCAGAGGATGAAAGATATTAGATTGAAAAATACGGAAAAAGAAATTGTTAAGTAATTATTCAGAAAAGTGCAGAGGGTCCTATGAAAATATAGAGGATCCATAGTGACATGGAATAAATGCAGAATATGAGACACTCTCACATGTGTGTGACAAAGGCACAAGTAAGTGTGTCAGGATGACACATTTAAACTATATGATTTGGTACAAGACAAAGCTAGGGAAGTTAAAACTGTGATTTCAAAATGAAATAGTTTCTTCACAACTTGTGATCAAGAAATCTATCAATGGAGCAACCAGAATGGCAGTGTTGTCAAATTATATAAAAGAGCTGTAACTGAAATTTATATTTTTATAAGTAATCACAGGAAACACAACTTATAGTCAATTATGTTAACACATTTTTTCCCACTAGAAAATATACTATGAAAGTAGTTTGAAGGTTCAGTATCAAGTAGATCGTTTGTCAGTGTTTTTACACCACAGAATAAATCTTATCTTTGCCAGACAAGAATAAATACGCTAGTTCTTTTGTATTTTGACTTTTAAGTTTGTGCCAGAAGTGCCACTGAAATCAACTTCTGACTAGAGGAGATAAAATAAACTCTCCAAAGAGCTGAGCCTGTCAAAGTAGATGAAAAAAACATCTCTCTCGGATGCTCAAATAATGGATGCTGCATACATAAGTAAAATTCAAGAGAAACTTCAGTTCCTCTCACATTTAAATTAAGTTTTCTTGTTCAAGCCTATGCTGGATTTCAGCATCTTTACTTAGTCACCCTAGACAGAAAAATGTATTTGGATCTATAAATATTAGAGTTTTCATTGATGTGACACTGAATTTCTTTTCACCATAATGAGGCAGATTCTGGTAGAAAAGAAATGAATGAAGAATACTCAGGACTTGGTTGCTAAGGAAACTAGCAATATCTTTTCCTCATGATTAGACATTGAAGTAACTGATTTTCGTTTTCTTCTCTTTCTTTCTTTTTTTTTTTAGTGCAGAGAAATGTATCCTGATTTTTTTTTAACTTCTAAACTAATAATCTACACTGTTTTCCTTTTGCATTCAATTCTGTTTGTTTTATCCCAGGAGTCTCTGAATTACTATCAGTTACAGATTAAATCAACTTGAAACCCTTTTGCTAGTCAGTTGTATGAAAAATAAAAACTCTGGATTGTCATCTAACCCAAAGTCGATCTGAAAATTGTTGTTTTAAGAGATGACATGAAAATCTTTGCCTTCAAGGGAGTGGTTTCTGTTTATTGTAACTAATCAGTGTGTGTCTGTGTATGCTTGCACATGGATGTATACAGTGTCTGTGACAAGGTGCATTTCTGGAAAGATGCACTTTTACAAAGAATTAAACTGACATGTCAGTAATTTCCAGATCTCTGAACACCAATATAAAAAATCCTCAAAACTCTATTATTAAAGCATTGTTACCAGAAACAG
The DNA here is from genome assembly GCF_002007445.2 of Ailuropoda melanoleuca. NCBI lineage: Eukaryota > Metazoa > Chordata > Mammalia > Carnivora > Ursidae > Ailuropoda > Ailuropoda melanoleuca. The sequence continues at coordinate 23,495,979 of NC_048218.1, forward strand.
AAAGAAGGGCCTCCCCTACACATAGGATAATCCAGTACTTCCTTTTTGAATAGATGTTAATGTAAAATAATTTATATCAGTTAAATTTTTAATACATTAAACATTTGGTATTTAATCTTTGAAATGTGGAACATCAATGGTACAGACTCTTGGAAGATAAAAATTTCGTCAACAAATTTGAAAGTTTTTTTTTTTCCTCCATAAATATTTCTCCGTGGATTCAGCACATCTTCCTGCACAAAAAATAGCAACTTCACTTGTTCTCATCTAGTATTTTTTTCCCTATGTGGTCACACATCTTCAAACCTATCCTAGGGTATGTACTACAAAATTTATTTGGCTACAGTTTTCTATGTGAATCTGGACATGTTTAGAATAATTTCCAAGCACAAACAAACTTCTAGTTAATGCATTCTTCATTTACTGCCTACAAATGTAATATGCATTTTGGTTAGAATAATGGTAAAAGAATTAAAAGTGGAATAAAATAGAAAGTTGTAGTCTCATTTTATTCTTTCTTTTTATTTTATATTAAATTTTCCATAGTAATACATGTGAAAGACACTAAATAATATGATTTTTAAAAGTACTCTTTCTCATTCCACCTGCTCTATCCTTAATCCTATTCCCAAGAAACAAACTCATATTAGTTTCTTCTTTTAGCTGGAATGCCACCAGTTCTGGTTGGACTGAATCTACAACTCATTTCAAATTTCATCTAAGCCTGAGAGTTGGTACAAGCAGCTGTGTAGTGGGCAAAAGAGAATCAAGAGTATTCCTGTTCCTTATCTCGGTGACAAGAATAATCAGGCAGTCTAGAAACTTGAGACCTATCCAGAATCTACTCTTCCTCACACCTCATGTCCAGTGCACCAACCACTCAATTACACTGTACTCAAACCCATTCTTCCTTTTCCCACCCCTATCACCAATGTCAGAGATTGAAAATTCATTCTCTCTCCCCTAGATTGTTACAACAGTCACCTATTATCCATCATCTGGCTTCTTATCTAGACTACCTTCTGAGTAATCTACCTACAGTAAAAATCCATGTGGCAACTGGTTTATTTTACTTGTCCGCATTATTTAAACAATATTTCCAAAACTGTTGGGGTGCCTGGGTGGCACAGCGGTTAAGCGTCTGCCTTCGGCTCAGGGCGTGATCCCGGCGTTATGGGATCGAGGCCCCACATCAGGCTCCTCCGCTATGAGCCTGCTTCTTCCTCTCCCACTCTCCCTGCTTGTGTTCCCTCTCTCACTGGCTGTCTCTATCTCTGTCGAATAAATAAATAAAATTTTAAAAATATATATATATATATTTCCAAAACTGTTGTTCAGTCTTTGGTAAAAAGGAGAAATATTATTTGTTCAAATAAGCATAAATATATTAAGTTGACTATAGTTAAACATTTTTCTTTTTCATACATAGCAAGCTTTCTTGGCATCTTTAATACCTTGAAATACCTGGGAAATCTCTTAGAAACTATGCAGTGTTTCCCCTTCATCTTTGAGCAAGTAACACTCTTCCATCTTATAGTTTATGTATAATTCCATTCAATATGAGATTTCTTCGTCTTAGAGTTGGCGTGGGGTGGAATCTACTCTACAAAAAAATGTCCTATACCTAGCTGACCCATCTGTATCCAGAATGTAATGTACCTCTCCAGCTCCATCTTCTCCAATTTTCTACATTGCGTTCTCACACTTAAAGCTTTAGTTTTTTTTAAATAAAAGTTGTCTTATTAATAGAGTTAATTAATTTTACACAGTTACGTCCTGCCTGGGAGCCTTTATTTACTGTTGTAAAATGTAGTAAAGATGGAAAGGGATGAAAAGAGGAAGAGCAGGAGGGAAGGAAAGAGAGAAAGACTGTTAAAGTTGTGTTAAATTTACAGTATATATTTTTGCAACATAAATCTTAACAGCACATTTTCCAGCCATGTCATCTTGAACTCAGATTGTGATCATTGCATTCCATCAATGCTGAGTGCAATCCACCAATGCTGAGCCACTTCTGGAAAGGAAAAGCAAGGGGTCCATTGACAGATTCAGTAAAGCAGTCCCATTTTCACAATGAATGTCCATCCCTTGTCCAGCATGGCTTAATATCTACCCAGTAGATCATGTTGTCACCACACTACTGCATGGATGAAAGGAAAGAGAGGACGTTAATGGTTGCTGAGTGTTACGGGGTCTCAAAGACTTCACAATAGATAAAGCCAGCCATCACTGGAGAGAAGTCTGACACTGATAAGCATCTGCAGGAGGGGTTGGGGTGACTTTCCTGGGTTCCAATGGTAGGTTAGAGAAGGCACAGGGTAAATAATGCCTGCAGCTGTCCCTGCAATCTTCTGGTGCTATAGACCAGAGGCAGTAATGTAGCTGGAATACGGATGGAACAGAGCTGAATAACAGCTCACACATGTGGCTCAAGTCTAAGAGTCAGGAGTGGACCATCGGTAGTCCAGAATCTTGAACATCCTTTTCTTTCTTTCTTTCTTTCTTCTTTCTTTCTTTCTTTCTTTCTTTCTTTCTTTCTTTCTTTCTTTCTTTCTTTCTTCTTCTCTTTCTTTTTTTAAAAGATTTTATTTATTTATTTCACAGAAAGAGTGAGAGAGCACAAGCAGGGGGAGCAGTAGAAGGAGAGGGAAAAGCAGGGAGTCCGATGCAGGGCTTGATCCCAGGACCCTGGGATCATGACCTGAACTAAAGGCAGACGTTTAACCATCTGAGTCACCCAGGTGTCCCATCCTTTTGCTTCTGATTTGTGTGAGTCTCTCCAAATCACCAGGACAGTGCCATTCCAGTGATCCAATGTCATGCAAGCCCACAGAAGTACCTTACTGACCACACTAGTCACATTGACATAAGTCTCAATGTTGCTTTAATCAATCATGTATGTATTAGAGGGCTAGGGTTTGAGAAAGGGGTCAGAGGATATCCTCCTTGGGGCTCAAGGCTAACGGATGTGGGTCCTAGTCCAGGCTAAATCACCCTGCCTGGGTCTCAGCAGTTCCCAGGCACTAGAAGTGGACTGAAATTTTAAGAAAGGTATTTCAAAAGGCTGATGTTCTCAACAACAAGCCCAGGTACTGTTTGGGACTCACTGGGGCATTGTGGTTGAAAACTTATGACTTCTTTTTGTACTCAAGCTAAAAAAAATATTTAATTGTATATTTTCCTCTCTTTTTTGGTTGTCCTTTCTGAAATTCCTATTTGTTTGATTTGGAGAGCTAGAGTAATTCTCTTTTTTTCCTCTCCCCTCTGTTAGCCATGTCTCGACCTTTTGCAATTTTTCTGGAAAATTTCAAGGAATTTAAAAAAAAATTTGTTAAACTATATTAGTATTTTAGCCAACATTTTTTCACCTTTATTGTTCTGCTTGTTAAATCAGGAATTCCATGATGTCTATTCCCCTTCCCTATGAACTATTTGGGCTTTAGTACCATCTTTCATCTCCTTTATCTGCATTTTATCTCTAATGACTAAAATTATTTTTTCTCAGATGTTATTAGTCATACATACTTTTCAAATATTTAACTACTCTGAATGGTTTCAGAACGCCTTATGTTCTCTTTATCGTTATTAGTTTTGATTAACTCTTCAATGGCAATAAATTTTCAAGAAGAACATGAGTGGCATTTTCAATGGTGAACATTGAACGTAAGTGGCTTTTTTCCATATAGTGCTTATTTGCTCTTTTGTTTGTTTGTTTGTTTGTTTGTCACTGATGCCACATAATGATGTTCTTTTTGACAGCACTCTAATTTCCTCCTGGGTAAATTACCTTGTCCCCACTGGAGGCTGGCTGGTAGAATATAATTAATTAGGTGACCTGCCCTTCTCTAGCCAACAAATAGGTGTGCAATGCAAATTTGGCTTGTTAAAACTCATCTCTTCCACTATATTTTTACCTTTAAATAAAAACATCTTAACGAGGTATAATATAGCTATAGAAAAGTATATAAATCTTTAGTGTACAGCTCCATGTATTTACACAAAATAAATGCATTCATTTCATGTCATACATAGATGGAAGACAAAGAGAGAAAAAGAACCCTAGTCTCACATATTTTTGCTTTTGTCTAAAATGTATTAATATGTTTAAAGACAAATTGGATAATTCACTTAAACAATTGTTATTTCAATCTTTTGAAATCCAAAGATAGACCTTTTAAATTTTGATTAAATGTAGGATTTGTGAAAGATTATCAGCTGAGTGTAGTGTTTTCTGTAGTCTTCAACTGGAATTTCCTCATTGTTTCTAGTTTATAATTATAATATTCTGAAATTTTACCTTCATGTATATCAGATTCCTTTTGGTCAGTCTTTCAGCTCTTAGGAGGATATAAACCGCCAAAAGCAGACCCCAGTCAAAATGCATGTCATGATCTACTTGCCAAATGATAACACAATCTTGGATAGGGCAAGTAGGCTTATTACCTTGTTTCAAGCTACACTAAACCTCTTGAGATTTCTGATGAGACAGGAGGACCAATAGAAGAATCCTATGTCCCAAAGATAACAAATTTTAAATCTCACTTTACACATTATTATGGTAGCTTTTCTTGAGAGCAATCTAAGATACTGGGTGTCACCTCCCAAAGATCCCTGAACCTACAGGTAAGAATCCTCAGTCTTGCAACTGTCATTTTACTTTTGTAATGTTTGACCATTGCTCACTGATATTAGCTCATTGCAAAAGACATCTGCTCTATCACAGATACTGCAAATTCTTAACTGTTAGTCCAGGAGCCTGACCTAACCCAAGAAATCCTTCATGAACCTTAACTTCATCTGTGTATTCTGTCCTTCAGCAAACTAGCTAGCTTTTCTACTTATGTACTCACTGAAATAGAATCTTAGTTCTGACCAAAATTCTAAAATTCATTCCTTTGCTTTAGAAATACTATTTTTGCTTTCCTCAGAAGGAAGACTTTTTTAGGAATGCCCTGTATACATTTTCTAGTCACTGCCACCTAAGAACTGTGTCTATTTTTTAAGCAGTGTTATCGAAGGTTGCTATACTTGTATTCTGCTTATTTTCTAACACTACACTTAACAACCCTGTATTTGAACTCCTATCTTTGGTTATAAGACAAGAAATTTGAATTTCATTTGATGGCACATATACGAATGTAGTAAAACTGCTCCTTCCTGAGGTTGAGAATGCAAATTAAGACAACTCATAGTGAGTGGCAAAGATCTAGACAGAAACCACCATACTTTTTGTAGTCTTCTTTATGATATAAGCTTATATTTTAAAGTTAAGGTTTTGACATTGTAAAGGTCATTAATATTTTAATATTATTATTTCATCAAAAGAAATATCTGTACTTTAAAAATTCAAGTTGCATAATTAATTTGGGATGACATCTCCAGTCCCTAGACCAAGCCTCTTTTTCCAATATTTCTCCTAAGAGACAAACACTTTCAAGGTTTTAAGTCTTTCTTCTGTGATTCATCTACACATTTTTAAAGTAACATTCATATATCTTAATATTTCAGTTTTAGACTGACTTATCTCTTTGGAAAAAGAACATTCTGTTCTCTTATGTTTCTCCCTTATCTCCCTGCCCACCCCTAAGCATGGTCAGGTGTAACACCTTTTCATGTCACCATCCAATATAGTTTTTGTTTGTTTGTTAAATTAATATTGTGTCTATATTGTTATAAACTCAAAGTAAATATAGCTGAACTATGTATGTACTATGATTACTTTATTCTTTTTTTGTTGTTTTCTGTAGAATTAAGAATAGTCTGTTTCATTTCCTTCCTATCTGTCATCATATGCTTCATAATTCATTTATCTTTATATTCTACTAGAAAATTGAGGAAAGTCAAACACATCACATATTCCATCAGCTTCATTTGTATTTCTGTTTGGAATTACATTTCCACAAGTCCTTTGTCATTGGGCTTCAATCTGGGGTGGTTGTTCTCTAGCCCAGCTGCACCTGGTCATTCTGGGAATTTCCTAATCTAATTCCTGGGAATTTGCATCCAATTCAGCTCTTTCTCTTCTAATTCCATGTCTTCCTTTTCTTCAGCTCAGTGCCTCAATTTGGTGGCTATTTGTGTCCCTTGGCTACTAGCAATTTTGGTATTAATTTTTAGTATGTTCTTTTCAAGCCCTCTCTTTTATTTTTCTCTAACTCCTATTATTTGGATGTTGAAATTCCAACATGGATAATATAGTCATTTCCTTTATTTTTCCACTTACGTGAGTATTCATACTTACTAGATTCGTTTCCTGGAATACAGTTCTCTTGAATATTAAATTGCCATCACGTTTTCCCCCATTTCCAAATAATTGTATTCTTCTCCACAGATATTCTTTCTTTTGTGTCTACTTGTTTCATCAAGGATGCAACCTCTCTTTTTTCACAGATTCGATGACTGCCCTCTTTTTGATATTACTATTTTCAGATGTTTTCAACAGCAAAACACTGAAAATCTAATTAAAAACTTTTTCTTCATGTTCAGGCTTATCTACTGCTGACCTCCGCTTAACTGGATTGGTTGAAAACCTAGTGGCCCCACTGTAGTAGATGGGGTAGGAAGTACTGATATTTCAGAATATCAGTATCTCTGAATCTTTTCTCAGGTTGGTCAATTTCATACACAGGAATCACTGAATCTCCTGCCCAGGGGTTATAAATATGGACTACAAGTACTCTACAACAATTGCAAGAGATTATAAGGCCTTAACACTTACTACATGCACTTGTATGCATTCTCTTAGATTTTAGTTGTGGTACCTATTCTCTGCCCCCAGGGATTGATTTTATCTATCTATCTATCTATCTATCTATGCCTCAAAAGTAGAGAATGCCAGTTTCAACCACTATAGGGTATAGGCTTGGGATAGGAAGGGGCCCAGAGCTGAAGAAGAAACCAGGAAATTTCACTGTACTTGTAGCCAACTAGATGTCTAGTACCCTCATTTCCTGAGCTTTTCCAACTTGCTTTCTTTTTAACTCAAACACCCTTACCACTCAGGCTTTATTTACAATTTTTTCTGGTCTGCTTAGTTGCTGCTTGTTCATCAGTGTTCCAGCTTCCAAAATTTTAATGACATTCCTCATAGACCATGAGCTCTTTTCCTATTCTCTTTGTCCTTGCGGAATCATATTTTTGTTGGAGGATTTGTTGGGGTTCATTTTTTTAGTGATATTTTAGTGGAGATTAGGAAGGCATTGTAGATCAGTGCATGTGTTCTGCCTGTATATTTAACTATAAGTATTTCATTTTATAATGAGAAAATTAACTATTAGAAATTAAAACTGACCTGCTCAAGATCTTACAAATTTGGGCTGAGATTCAGTTTTGCATTTCATTTATCCTGTGTTATTTCAACTTAAAAAATTATTTGTTTACTAGAACTGTATAAATTATTTTAATTCACAGTGCACACAAGATATGGCCCAAACCTCCTGGTTTCTGTCTTTTGTAAACCACTGGGACCTGAAAAGTCCTGAGTAGGATTACTGTGTTTTTATAATAGCTCCACTGAACTCCATGTTGCCTTCTCCATAAATGATACATTCTAGAGCTTTATAATATGGAGCCTGGACCTATATGTAAAGCCAGACTAAAATTACTGGGTTCCTTCCTCATGCTTAAGATTGTTTCTCTCCCCATCAGTCATGCTTCAGATCTACTCCAAGACCATTCTGGGAACCATGCCAACAGTAAGTGCCCAATAAGCAAGTTAAATTCCAGGATCCAAGAGTTCTTGTGTGCAGCTTGGAGTGGGAAAATGCCACCAGTGGGAATTTGTTGTAAAACTACTGTGTTATGGTAGACAATATCTATCATGATAGATACTTGCTTTCCTGATTATTCTAGTTTCCATGTTCTATTCTTAAGGAAAAAAAAAAAAACTTAAGTTTTTAGAAAAAAATTATTTTCTATTTACATATAAGTTATTTGTATTTGTCCTTCAAAAGTGAATTTCATATAATATTCAATGATGTTTTGTTCATTTTAGAATGTGTTAATTGTGGCCAGAGACAAAGGAAGTGAACTGTGATGTAAAGAAGTTTAAAAGTTACCCTTTCAGAATATTAGGTAATTTTAAAACATTCAATGTGAATAAGTGATTGGATTTCTGTAAATAAAAATAAGATGTAAAAAAGAGCAAAATGATGGTGAGCCTGAGCTGAAGATATTTCAATAATCAGAATGGAGGAACAGTGTTGACCCTTCCTATCTCAAGTTGACTAGAGCAGAACCTGAGAAAAGGATTTTTGTTCAAGTGTCTTACCAATGGAGTACTCTCAGCAGAAGGGCTATGAACAACACCAGGTTTAGACAAGTAAAGTACAATGAGCACAATGTCATCTCAGGAGCCCAACTGTATCTCAATACAGTCCTACCTGGGACAGGAATCAGTCTCTTCTATCTCTGTACAAAGCAGGTCTACAGGAAGCTTGGGGATGGAGTGGGGAGGGCTGTAGTTTTCCAGGCAAGCAGCTTTCATTTGGCCAAGGGCAATTTTCCTTAAAAGGGAGAAGCTGTGAGTTGGTGTAAGACAATTCTCACAGCAACGAGGAGATGGAGAGTGGGACAGAGGACGGATAGCAACCATTACACTTGCCATGTACTGTATATGCTACACGTCTGGATTTTAGCATATTGGCATGGGCGTATGGTGACAATACCTTATATTCACTGGGCTAGAGTAACTGTGTATAAGTAGACCCCAGATGCCAGCTATATACATATTACTTGTTATACACATGCTAGAGATTATAAAATTACACTTATTTCTCTAGTAACTTTCTAGCAAAACCAAAGCACGAGTAGGAAAAAGGCAGTAGGCCCTGCCTATTTAAAAAGAATGAAAGAGAGGCAAGAAAATAAGAAAGGAAGGAAGAAAGGGTAAAGACCTGCACAATTGTCACCAAAGAAACAAGCTTCTGGCAGCATGACTACAAATTCAAGTCTATTCATATAGATGATCTCTTCTATTCAACTATCTTTCTTTCTACTCATGCTTATTGAACCTATACTGGGGACAGCAAAGATCATTCAAATTCCGGGTGCTATCCTTGGGGAAAATCCTTATTCTCTTGTTACTTTAGATATGAGAAAAAATTTCAAAGTTGAGAATGATAAGACAGCTTTGAAAATTTCTCACAAAATGATGGAAATTTAAATTCATTTTATTACCTGTCCTGTGTATATTTGGGTAACATGGTCAGGAAGACTGTGGACGTGAACCCTAAACCATGACCACCTTATTTCACAGTTGATGAGAGCTTTCTGCCTAAGCAGTGCTAAGTTTCTGGTCAGAAAATTTCATGTACTTGATAAAGTATAAAGGAATCATGGAAGAGGACTAGAGAACATATAATTGATACTTTTAGTGGAGTTAGCATATATTTCCTCCAATTGAAATCCAAATTAGTTATCATTTTAAGCAAGCCATCCATCATCATGATGAATGTGCATTTGAAGAAAGTGAAATGTCAGAAGATGCGTTTTCAGTCAGATTGCATTCTGGTTCTATTTAAAAATATTTAAAGCTTCACTTTGTAAATTAAATATAAGTGCTGATATGTTCTCCTTTAAAATGCAGAGCCCTTTCCTCCTCCTTCAAAGCAAATTGATGCATGACTGATCAAAGTTGTTGAAAGATGGAAAGTTTATATAAGAATAACTATGGGCAGTAAGCCCTTTCTTAATTTTTTTTCTGACCTAGAAATTACAAATATTTCTTAGAGTATGCAATGCTAGTTTCAGTAACTTTACAGAGCATTTGAAAGAACTTATTTTAAAAATTGCCAGTGGAAATATTACTGAAACTTTTTCAATCTTAAGTTATAGTGATATATTGAAGAAAAGAATGCAAATGAAAATTTGAAAGCCATACAAAGCATATTGGATGTATAATATTTTAAATATGAAGTAATTAATAATTATACATGTTTTAGTAACGGTAACTAACATTTAGTGCATCCTAAGCACTCTTATAAAATTTTGGATGCTTTGTATTATTTACTCATGACAGAAATTCTAAGTGGAAGGTATGATTATTATCCTAATATCACAAATGAGTAAATTGAGGCACAGGGAAACTAGTGAGTTTTGGAACTCATGTTAACACCTAGAGGTCTAAATACAGATACAGTAGCACCAACCATAATGTTTCCACAGTATGTATTTCCATTTTATAAGTATTAATTTAATCATAACATCAATGTTTATTTCAACTGTTTTAAGAAAGTTCATTCTTTTCATTCATAAGATGCTTTTAGATGTACATTTTTTAAAGTTATCTTCAAGTTCACGCTTTAGTATAAGGTATTACTTCTAATGAGTGGTAAGCTGTCTCCAGAAGAAAGGATCAGATAGGTAGCCACATGACCTTAACATCTAACAGTAAGAGATGGATTAGCTTTGTGGATGGAGTGATTAATAGTGACCACTAAGGATGGGAATGGCTAAAGATAAATATATCTACATCATAATTGTGTGTTAATTTTGGTCAAGCACAACTACCAACCTCACGTATCATCAATTAACTTCCTGTGGTAAAGATAATTTGTCCACTCTATCAGAGTACAAGCTTCTGTAAGATTTTCTTTGTAATAGCCTAAGCAAATGTCAGGTAAGTAGAGATTTAAGAAGTTTGTGAGAAAGAAAAGGACTTGGTAGTTCTAACCGAGCACTAATTCAGTATGAAACGGCGGTGCAATGTAGCTGCTAAATGTGGCGTGAAACGACACTGGGAAACACATAGAGTTAAGTGTGAGCAATGGAAACGTCAGGCGGACTCTGAAATATTGTATTCAAGTGTTGGGGTTGTATTTTACAAGGATAACAGAAATGTGGTAACTATGCTGGTGAAGGATCCAGAAATATTCTTCTGGAGGAGAACATACATTCGACTGCTCACGATTTGAAAGATTTTACTGAGCAATTGTAACATCCTAAGTCAAGTGCTTTTTCAAAACATTCCCATCCAATCTTTATGACATTTTTTTGAGGTGGACTTTATTCCCTCATTTGCAAATATGAATATGGTTTCTCATTTTACTGATGATGAAACTGGGTTTCTTTTTTTTTATTATAATTTTTATTTTGTTATATTAGTCACCATACAGTACATCCCCAGTTTTTGTTGCAATGTTCCATGATTCATTACCTGGGTTTCAAAGAAGTGAAATAATTTGCATGGAAACTCACTAATTTTAAGAGTGGTAAAGATAATGGCAATGGTAGTTATAATAGTATCAGATATCATTTATCACTACTAGGGGATGTAGTCTTTGATGTTTTACTTTTTATTTATTTATTTAAATTGTATTTATTTATTTTAGAAAGAGAAAAAGAGAGACAGAGAGAGTGTGGGAGTGGGGGGAGGGGCAGTGGGGAGGGGAGAGAAAGAATCTTAAGCAGACTACGCTGAGCATGGAGCCCCACTAGAGGCTTCATCCTATGACCCTGAGTTCACAACCTGAGCCAAAATCAGGAGTCAGATACCTAACCGATGGAGCCACCCAGGCACCCCTGCTTTACGTATTTTATATCATCCACTGTAATTCTCAGAGAAAGTCACCAATGAATGCTGGAGTCTGAACATCAAAACATGTTCTTTAACAGTAAAGCTTATGGCCACTTACATAGATTTTGAAAAGGATACTTAGCCTGGTAAGAAGTAGGGCTATGTGGCTATCTGTTGTTCAATCCAAGGTATATTGCTTTCTTGTTTGGGCTGTGGTTTCTTCCTCTGCTCAGTGCAGACAATGGTTATGTCATAAAGGTATTGTAAAAGTTATTTATCTTCTTCATGTCTCTGACTACCTTTCTATCCTGATAATTTTGCCCGTTCTTGTTTAGTATGGCATATTTTTCCCAAATGTGTTCCTGTGGTCTCACAAGTTCTTTATTTCTCACTATATTGTTCTAATAGCTTTTTATTGATGTATGGTTTCATAAGCCTCAGTGATTTGTAATTTCCTTCAGAATGTGAAACTTTTTAGCCTTTCATTTCAATTTTCTATTTTTCTTTTAAAACTGCTCTTTTCAAACATGTTTTGCATATTTTTTTCACATTAATCTCCCACTTTGCATAAGGCCTAACTTTTTTTTCTATTTATTTAATATAATGGATCTTATTATTTGCATTACCTATTCCCTTTAAAAATAGTGCTTAATGCTTAAATGCCCAAATATTCAGCCTACACATCATCTCCTATTTTCTTGACTTTTTATTCCACTGGTATGTTCTTCACTCCAATGTTTCAATTTCATTTCAGCCACAGTTCCCATTCCAGAGCCAAACCCTCAATTTAACCATCATTTGAAACTGGAAGTTACAAAAGTAATCAATCTGGGCATTCCATTCTATGATAATAACCTGTACTTCTGACCTGCTTATACACTTGTTTCCTTCGTACCTATAGTTTAACTCTGTGAGGTTAACTACTTTATTGTTGAACTCTACATTGCCAATATATTTGTTGAGATAAAGGAAGAATATATATCTTTTGTCTTTGATTCCTCTTTATGAAGTACATCTCATGGCTTATCACTTCAGTTATTCTCTTGCCAATATTCCAAACCATAACCTCTTTCTATTAGTTTTTAATGATACTAAAAAGCCCCGAATCACAACAAGAACTGCATTAATTTTTTCCTCAAATTTCTATGTTCTTTAATCTTTCCTGATATCTCAAGCTTCAAGTCATAATGTTTTTTTTTTCATTTGATTTCTAAGTTGCAGGCACCCTGCAATTAAAAATATATATTCTTGTAGAATATTTCCAATTCATAGTCTTTAGATGCATTTTTCTCTGTCAGGATTGACCACTTTTTCCTTCCTTTCTTCAAAAATATTAATTGAAGTTTACGTCTCGTGCCCTGTGCTACTCATGTGGAACACATCAGAGACAAAAGAAATAAAGATCTCTTATTTGTGCCACTTACATCTTCGTGCATTAGGTACACTACTCTTGATACGTGGTGATTTAACGTGTTAGAGGGTAATACATACAATGAGGGGAAGTAGGGCAAATTAACGGAATTGGGAACACTAAAGAATAGGGTTTCAGGTTATAATTTTAAGTAGGTGAAGTTGTTAACCAGGAGGATATCTGGAAGAAAAAAATATAGATACCAATATCATTCTAGAAGAGAGGACAAGAGGGGCAAATGTCAGAAAGCTGATATTTATTTTTACTTTCTTAGCTGCAATAACTCCTTTGACTAAGAACCGTGATCTAGGGGCTCCTGGGTGGCTCAGTTGTTAAGTGTCTGCCTTCGGCTCAGGTCATGATCCCGGGGTTCTGGGATCGAGCCCTGAATTGGGCTCCCTGCTCTGCGGGAACCCTGCTTCTCTCTTTATCACTCCCCCCGCTTGTGTTCCCTCTGTCGCTGCCTCTCTCTCTATCAAATAAATAATAGAATGAAAATCTTAAAAAAAAAAAAAGATTAAAAGAAAGAACAGTGATCTACTGGACTAGGCAAAATAACTTTGCTATTTTTTCATTTCATATATTAAAACACACCACAGAGTTAATTATTTTGTGCTTCTCAATCTCAGAGTCCTTGTTGACAGCTCTTTTATTTGTTTTTCTCTAAGCAAGAATGAGGAAGAGATGAAAAGGAATACGAAGAGTATATCTCATATTGCTTGTTAGATTATCTTTCAGATGCTTGTAGATGGTCAGATGCCAGATGGCCATTTACATATCATTGGCCTAAGCTTAGTTATGTGGTTATTTCTGGATACAAGGAAGTTTGGGAAAATAATTATTATGGATGGTCATATGTCTACCTAAAAATATTATAGCAATGAAAGAAGATAAATTTAGCTATTAGAAGACAGAGAGAAGTTTCTACCCTTGGAATTTCATTGAAGAATTGATTGAGGATTATTGAAACCTACAGGTAGTTTTAAAAATTCAGAAACAAGAAGGGTTTACAACCAATAGAAAAGAACTTGAAAGTGGGGGAGGAGGAGCAAGTCATGGCACGATTTATTCAGAAACCTCAGGAAGGCAGGAATTGTATATAATAAGGTCATTAAGTGCCTGCTCATGGGCTGATTGAGGTCTGATTGCTTGGCTTAGGGAGCGTAAGAGAGAGTCCTTTCTTTTAAAGATTAGGTTGATAAGCAGGTTATAAGGAAGTGGATTGTGTTTCTGGAAAAGAAAAGGAACACCGAAATCTGCTTTCAAGGATCAGGCAATGGTCCATACTAAAATCAAGGTTGACTTGTTGTTGAATCACCCAAGTATCAACCTAGATAAAGTCCCACAAATCCATCCTCACATAAATGCAAGTGGGGAAATAAGGCCACTAATGCCATCCCTGTGTGATTTTCTCTTGGGATCTTTTTCTCTTAATATCTTAAATACAATTTTCAGAATTTCAAATATAAGAAAAGTATTCCTTCTTATGTCTCTGCCACCCTTGGGCATGGTCATGTGTCTGGCTTTAGTGAAATACACACAAAATAATAACCAAAGTTCATCAAGAGCTCATTGCATACTAGACATTTTTGCTAATTATTTTTATATATTTATTCATTTAATCCTTACAACAAATCTTTCAGGTAAGAATCAGTATTACTTCTTATTTTAAAATAAGAGAAATGAGTCCAAAGAGTAGAAGCACTTACATAAAATCACAAGGATAATAAGAGGAAGAGCCAATATTGGAATCTTAGTAGTCTGGTTCCATTATTACATATTGAACACAAACACATACACACAAAAACACACTTATGAGGACATACACGCATATAAACACACATACGTATATATGTGTGTATAGATTCACTCAGGCATATTATTTTCCCTTTGATTTGTCTAATGATTTATTTATAAATAAATGTAAAATGTGCCATAAATTTGTAGATAATAATATCATCTGCCATCCGAAGATTAATTTCTGTCCTTGTTTTTAGTGACTTAGAAATTTTCTTGTAATAATTTTGGCAAGTGAAATGCACATCAGAGTTTTATTTAGAAGTTCAAATCAAGAATATTTAAAGTTATATCTAACATTATTTCAAATAATTTATGTCTCTCAAGGCAATTATATTTAGGTGATATTTTCTATAGTAAACTCTTACCACTGAAGTCTTGAAAATGTGAGGAAAACTTTAATACATATTTTTTAATTACATATAAAACCCAAATATATATTGTCCACAGAGGCCTTGATACTGTCATAGCACATATTTGATGCTCAATATTCTGTGAATGAATAACTGAAAGTAAAAATGGATGAATGAATGAAGGAATGAATGAGTGAATTAGTGAATAAGCTATGAATCCTTCAAAATGACAATGAAAACAAGTGGCAGATATTTTCTATTTTGGGAAAAACTTGTTAATAAATAATCTTGCAAAATATGTTTCTGATACATCAATTTTAAAATGGTATAATTAAAATTGAATTTGCTAATATGAAAATGATTCTTATCTTTTTACTTAATGCCTGTTATTCTAAAGATGCTGAAAGAGTCACCTTGAAAGTTTTATGTGAAGCATGATGGTCTGTACTTGGAGATGTGAGGTTATCTCCTTTCTCATCATGATTTATCCTAATTATCTTTTAATTGGATGTTTCAATATGGTGTCACAAGAATGCACTGTTCTAAAAACTTAACTCATTAAAGACTTCATTAATTACATTGTCCTCTAAGACATTTTGGAGAACGTTTTCATTTAAGCATCTTAAAACATCTGAAAAAATGAGCATAAAAAGAGCAAAATCTAGATGAGAAGATGTATAATATGTTTTGCACTGGGTATAAAACTATATTCACCTCAAGAACTTTAGAAGTAAGCATGAATGTTTACGAGACCAATACTTTATTTCCCTTCAGGACTTCTATGTTATAAGGGGCTCCTATTTATTTTTTCTTTTTTCCCCAAATGTCCTGGGTTGGAAAATGACATGCTATGATTTAAAGAACATAGCTCATGAAGACACATAAACACCAGCATGGATCTCAGCTCCATGGTTTACTAGTATATGGATTCTGTGGAGAACACGCAGCCTCTCTGAAGCTCGGTTTCTTCTTGTATCAAATGGGAAAGCAAATGAAATAAGCATGTTAAAAGACCTATTGTTGTTCTTACATATATTAAATTCTTAATAAGTATTAGTTCCCTTGAGCCCAGAAAATTTTATATTGCAGTTGTTTCAATAGTTTAGGGGAAAATAACCATTAGATGGAGTTTTATGCTTCTGGAGCTTAAAACAATATATTTATGAAGGCAGTGAAATTCTGATATGAAACCTGACAAAGATAACAGACACAAAAATTATTATTAAATATGCAAGAAATTAACAATGTGTTTGGAAAAAAAGCTGTACATTAAAAGAATAATACATCAAAATGATGCAAAAGATATAAAAAAACTATTAATATACTTTCTATTGATGTATAATTGACACACAATATCCTATTAGTTTCAGGTATACATTACGGCGATTCAACTTTCTTATACATTATGGAAAGATCTGCACAATAAGTCTGGTTACTATCTGTCACCATATAAAGTTATTACAGTATTATTAACTATATTCCCTTTGCTGTGCATTATATCTGCATAACTTATTTATTTTATAAGTAAGGTTGTACCTCTAAATCCTTTTCACCTATTTTGCTCACCCCTCAACACCTCCCTACTCTAATAACCAATAGTTTGTCTCCTGTATTTATAAGTCTCTGCTTGTTTTTTGTATGTGTTTGTTTTGTTTTTTTAGATTTCACATACAAGTGAAGTCATATAGTATTTGACTTTCTCTGTCTGACTGATTTCACTTAGCATGATACCCTCCAGGTCCATCCATGTTGTCACCATTAGCAAGATTTCATTTCTTTTTATTGGTGAATAACCTTCTATCGTGTATATACAACATCTTGATCCATTCATTTGTTGGTGGACACAGGCTGCTTCCACATCTTGGCTATTGTAAATAATGCTGAAATAAACATAGGGGAGCATGTATCTGTTCAAATTGGTGTTTTTATTTACTTCAGATAAATACTCAAAAGTGGATTTGCTGGATCTTCAGGTAATTCTATTTTTAATTTTTGGAGGGAATTCCATTCTGTTTTTCATAGGGACTGCACCAATTTACATTTCCTCCAACAGTGTACAAGGGGTCCTTTTTTTCTGCATCCTTGCCAACACTTGTTATTTTTTGTATTTTTGATAATAGCCAGGTGTAAGATGTAAGGTGCTATCTCACTGTGGTTTTGATTTGCATGTCCCTGATGATTAGTGATGTTGGCATCTTTTTATTTGCCTGCTGGCCATCTGTATGTCTTCTTTGGAAAATTGTATTTTCAAGTCCCCTGCCCAGGCTTCAATCATGTTTATTTCTCTGATACTAAGTTGTGTAAGTTCCTTATATATTTTGGATATTAGCCCCTTATTGGATGCATGATTTGCAAATATCATCTCCTATTCAGTAGGTTGCCTTTTTATCTTATTGATGGTTTTTCTTTCGTTGAACAAAAGCTTCTTAATTTTGTGTAATCTCATTAGTTTAACTTTTGTTGCTCTTTCCTGAGGAAAGTGGTCCAAAAAAATATTGCTAAGACTGATGTCAAGAATATCCTGCCTATGTTTTCTTTCAGGAGCTTGATGGTTTTAGGTCTTACTTTAAAGTCTTTAATACATTTTGAACTTATCTTTGTATATGTGTATTAATATACTTTTTCACCTCAATATATAATAAAAAATATGACCATACATGATTACTTCAATAGATGACAAAATGGCATATATTAAAGATATTATTTAAGAGACCAAATACCTATTTTAAAACAGTGAAAACATTCTCTTTAATGGTGAGACACACAAGACATGCCAGTGAAAATCAGAATTAAGTCAAAGATGAAAGCTATCAACCTTTTATTTAAATAATTTTAAAATAACTTATTCAACTAAAAAAGCAGCACAGGTATATTTTGGAGATGTAGGCTTGGTTGCATACCACGTGAATAAAACAAATACTGCAATAAAATAAGTCAAATTTTTTTGTTCATTTGTTTTCCAGGGCATACAAAAGTTTTGTTTATTCTATATTGTAGTCTATTAAGTGTGCAATAGCACTTTGTCTAAAAAAATGTACATACCTTAATTAAAAAATACTGTATTGCTAAAAAATACTGACATCACCTGAGCTTCCAGCAAATCATCATGACTGATCACAGATCACCATAACAAATACAATAATAATGAAAAAGTTTAAAATGTGAGAATTACCAGAATGTGACACAAAGACATGAAGTGAGCAGATGCTCTTGGAAAAATGGAACCAATAGATTTGCTCAGCACAGGGTTGCCACAAAACTTCAGTTTATAAAAAACACAATATTTATGAAGTACAATAAAGCAAAAAACAGTAAAAAGAAGTATGCCTGTAATCAGTTTTATTCATATGTGTATATTTCCTAACAAGAAAATTGGGACCTATTAGAATTAATGAGTTTTGTAGAGTGGCTATATAGAAATGTATATAAAAATATTTGCTATATATCTTTAATATCCAAGATAAATATATATTCATAAAAGTCAGTTTATGAATTGCTTAATAGTTTTTATTCTTTTGTTTTATTAACTTTTATTCCCTTTAATAAGAAATGACCAAACCCATAGCCATAATAAGGTAAATGGTTACATAGTAGTATAAAAGAAAATGAGTAAATGAAGAAACATGAGTTGAAATGTGAGCAATACATGATGTTCTTATTTCCCCAAGGTAGTACATTTATCTATATTCATTTAGATTTCATATAATTCTAATAATAATTTAATATAATTTTTTTGAAATGTAAAAAATTCTTCAACTCTTCTAAAAAATTTAAAACACAAAAATAAGGGCATTTATTAAAAAGTAATAGTAGGCAGAAAAGAGATTACCCATACGATGTTTCAAATGTATTCTAACGCTATGATCAAAAAAATTAGTATAAGAAAATTGCAGATATATCCATGGAGTAAACTTAACTAGAAGCAGACTCTAAAATATGTAAGAAACCTAAGGTATCACAAATAAGTGTATATAGCAGCTGATTTTTCAAGAATTTGTCTATTGGTATTTGCCTGTAGTTACCAACATATATTGCAACCAATATATAAAGCAACCCATAGTTGCTTTAAATATATACAAACTATATTTAAATAAAGCCATCACTTTGGTATTAAGACATTCTCATTTAATGGATTTGTTTTTATTGATCTCTTGTGATGTATTCTTTCAGAGGTTCATTAGCTCTCGTCAAGCAGACCCTTGACTGGCCATCCCATGGAGTTTTTACTTGTTTGGATTCTAGAACGAACATGTCTTTAATATAATCCAGAAGCTTTTCTCTTAAATTCTCCACACTTCTGAGAATATTGCCTCCTTATTCTTGCTTTAAGAATGTCTATCCTCTAAGACTTTTCCACATAACATTTCCTACAGTGACTTTATCTCTGATCTAGTTAGCATACCCCTCCTCCCAGGGTGATGCTTTCCCATCCCAGTACAAACCTTCTTCCCTTTAGAGTCTCATACTACCTTATTATTCTAACATCTGCGATTCTTTCTAGCAACTACTTACATTTTTTTCATTCTCAGCATTATTCAAGGACACTTACACACAGCATAGTACATCACAAGCTGTTTGGGTTTGAACCCTCATTCTGCTAACGACTAGTTATGTAATCATAAGCAAGTTCTTTAAATTCTTTGCTTCAGTTTTCTTCTCCCTGCTATGTGAATATTTTTTGTATCTATTTCACAGGTTAGCTATAATGATTGCCTGACAATTCAATTATTATGACATTATTATTGTGACTTACAGTCTTACAGTTGCATTTCTGATATAATATAATGTTCATATGGATAATATCATCAACACACTCTGAAATATCTACAATTAGAAAAAAAAATAACACTGTTTAAGAACAGTATATATGCAACCCTCCAAGACCTTAGAGTACTTCAGGCAGAAGTCTGATATTAAATACTGCTTCATCACGAACATGTCTATAGGGGCTATGAAAGGAATAAACAGTGCCCAGAAGGAGAATATACCAATTTAATCAAGTTAGTCCAGCATCTGAGGATGATTTCTATGCGGATGGTTAGGTATTAGAAGGTTGACAGGGAGTGTAACATTTAAAAAAAAATCCATGCACAGGAAACAGCATGCAAACGAATCAGGGGGTAAATGAGAGTATTGTCTATTCAAGAAACTAAAAGATTTAGTATAGTAGAGAATGTGAGGACAGGAGCTGGGAATGCGATGATAAAGCAGGTTGGATATAGAGAGACTTAGATATCTGTGAGGATAAATGTGTGCTTTTATGCTAAAGGCAATGGGTAAATAAGGATAACTATTTCTAAGTTTTTATTTTAATTCCAGTTAGTTACCATACAGTGTTATATTAGTTTCAGGCGTATAATATAGTGATTCAACACTTGGCATACATCACCCGGTGCTCCTTACAGCAAGTGCACATCTTAATCTCCATGACCTATTTCGCTCATTCCCCTAGCTTCCTCTCCTCTGGTCACCATCAGTTCATTCTCTATAGTTAAGATTCTGTTTCTTAGTTTCTCTCTCTCTCTTTTCCCCCCCTTTGCTCATTTGTTTTGCTTCTTGAATTCCACATGTGAATCAAATCATATGGTATTTGTCTTTCTCTGACTGACCTATTTCACTGAGGATTATACTCTCTAGCTCCATCCATGTCATTGCAAATGGTGAGATTTCATTTTTTATGGCTGAATAATATCCCAGTGTGTGTGTGTGTGTGTGTCACTATACACCACATCTTCTTTATCCACTCAGCAGTCAATGGACACAGGCTGCTTCCATATCTTAGCTATTGTAAATAATGCTGCCATAAACATTGGGGTGTAGGTATCCTTTTTAATTGGTGTTTTTGTATTCTTTAGGTGAATAAATACCCAATACTGTGATTGCTTGATCATAGGGTAGTTCTATTTTTAACTTTTTGAGAAACCTCCATACTGTTTTCCAGAATGGCTGCACCAGTTTGCATCCCCACCAATGGTGCAATAGGGTTTCCCTTTCTTCGCATTCTTGCCAAAAATCTATGTCTTGTGTTGTTGATTTTAGCCTTTCTGACTGCTGTGAGGCAATATCTCATTATAGTTTTAATTTGTATTTCCCTGATGATGAGTGATGTTAAGTATCTTTTCACATGCCTGTTGACAATCTGGATATCTTTGGAAAAACATCTGCTCTGGTCTTCTGCCCCTTTTTAAACTGGATTATTTGGTTTTTGGGTGTTGAGTTTCATATGTTCTTTATAGATTTTGGATGTCATTTGCAAATATCTTCTCCAATTCTGTTGATTGCCTTTTAGTTTTGTTGGTTGCTTCCTTTGCTATGCAGAAGTTTTTTCTTTTGATGTAGTCTCAATGGTTTATTTTTACTTTTGTTTCACTTGCCTCAGGGGACCTATCTAGAAAAATGTTCCTATGGCCATTGCCAAAGAAGTTACTCCTGTGCTCTGTTCTATGGTCTTATGGTTTCACATTTAGGCCTTTCATCCATTTTGAGTTTATTTTTGTGTATGGTGTAAAAAATTGGTCCAGTTCGCTCTTTTGTATCTAGCTGTCCAGTTTTCCCAGCACCATTTGCTGAAGAGATTGTCATTTTCCTATTGGATATTCTTTCCTCCTTTGCTGAAGACAATTGACCATATAATCATGGGTTTATTTCTGGGGTTTTTATTCTGTTCTATTGATTTATGTGTCTATTTTTATACTTTGTAATATAACTCAAAGTTTGGAATTGTTATATCTCCAGGTTTGCTTTTCTTTTTCAAGGTTGCTTTTTGGCTATTGAGGTCTTTTGTGGTTCCATACCAATTTTAGGATTGTTTGTTTCAGTTCTGTGAAAAATCTTGTTGGTATTTTGATAGGGATTGCATTAAATGTGTAGGTATGTGTAGATTGTTTTGGGTAGTATTGATATTTTAACAATATTTGTTCTTCTAATCCATGAGCATGGAATGTCTTTCCATTCCTTTGTGTCATCTTCAATTTCTTTCAGTAATATTTTATAGTTTTCAGAGTACAGATCCCTCACCTCCTTAGGTTTATTCCTTGGTGTCTTATTATTTTTGGTGCAGTTGTAAATGAAATTGGTTCTACAGTTTCTCTTTCTGCTGTTTCATTATTAGTGTATAGAAATGCAACAGATTTCTGTATGTTGATTTTGTATCCTGCTACTTTACTGAATTTGTGTATCAGCTCTAGCAATTTTTTGGTGGAGTCTTTTGGATTTTCTATATAGAGTATCATGCCATCTGCAAATAGTGAAAGTTTTACTTCCTTACCAATTTGGATGCCTTTTATTTCTTTTTGTTGTCTGATTGCTGTGGCTAAGACTTCTTAGTACTATGCTGAAAAAAAGTGGTGAGAGTGGACATCCTCATCTTGTTCCTGACCTTAGTGGGAAAGTTCTCAGTTTTCTCACCTTAAGAATGATGTTAGCTATGGATTTTTCATAAATGGCCTTTATTATGTTGAGGTATGTTCCCTCTGAACCTACCTTGCTGAGGGTTTTTATCATGAATGGATGTGGTGCTTTGTCCAATGCTTTTTCTGCATCTATTGAAATGATCATAAGGTTCTTACCCTTTCTCTTATTGATGTAATGTATCATGTTGATTGATTCATGAATATTGAACCACTGTGGTAACCCAGGAGTAAATCCCACTTGATTGTGGTGAATGATTTTTTTAACATATTGTTGGATTCAGTTTGCTAGTATTTTGTTGAGAATTTCTGCATCCATGTTCATCAGGGATATTGGCCTGTAGTTCTCTTTTTTAATAGAGTCTTTATCCAGATTTGGTATCAGGGTAATGCTGGTCTCATAGAATGAATTTGCAAGTTTTCCTTCCTTTTCTATTTTTGGTAATAGTTTGAGAAGAATAGGTATTATCCCTTATTTGAATCTTTAATAGAGTTTGCCTTCTGAGCCATCCAGCCCTGGACTTTTGTTTGTTGGGAGTTTTTTGATTACTGATATAATTTCTTTGCTGGTTATCTATCTGTTCAAGTTTTCTATTTCTTCCTGTTTCAGTTTTGGTAGTTTATACGTTTCTATGAATTTATCAATTTCTCCCAGCTTGTCCAATTTGTTGGCATATAGTTTTTCATAACGTTCTGTTATAATTGTTTATATTGCTGTGGTGTTGGTTGTTATTTCTACACTCTTGTTTGTGATTTTTTTGAGTCTTTTGTCTTTATTTCCTGATAAGTCTGGCTAGAGGTTTATCAATTTTATTGATGTTTTTCAAAGAACCAGTTCCTGATTTCATTGATCTGTTCTATTGGTTTTTGTTTGTTTTTTAGTTTCTGTATCATTTATTTCTGCTCTAATCTTTATTATTTCCTTCCTTCCTCTGGTTTTGCACTTTGTTTTTCTTTTTCTAGCTCCGGTAGGTGTAAGGTTAGATTCTTCATTTGAGATTTTTCTTCCTTCTTGAGGTAGGCCTGTATTGCTATAAACTTCCCTCTTAGAATAGCTTTTGCTGAATCCCAAATGTTTTGAACCATTGTGTATTCATTTTCATTTTCTTTCCATATATTTTTTATTTCTTCTTTTTTTTAATTTCCTGGTTGACCCATTCATTGTTTAGTAGCATGTTATTTAACCTCTATGTATTTGTGGTCTCTCTAGATTTTTTCTTGTGGTTGACTCCTAATTTCATAATGTTGTGGTCAGAAAAGATGCATGGTATGACTTCGATCTTTTTAAATGTGTTGTGGCTTGCTTTGTGGTGTAATATACAATCAATTCTGGAAAATAGTTCATGTGTAATTGAAAAGAATGTGTATTCTGCTATTTTAGGATAGAATGCTCTGAATATATCTGTTAAGTCCATCTGGTCATTCTAAGCCATGGTTTTCTTATTGATTTTCTGCTTACGTGATCTGTCCGCTGATGGAAGTGTGGTGTTAAAGTCTCCTGCTATTATTGTATTATTATCGATAAATAAGAACGGCTTTAAAACAGTAAGGCATCCTGTCTAATTGTCTTCTCTTTCTCTTTGTGACAAAAGCGCTTGCTGCATATGGAATGAGTGAATGGAGAAAGACAAGATTGGAAATAGAGAGAACAGATTATAGGGATTTTTCTAAGTGGGAGATGATGGTTGTTTGCTCTGGAATGGAGAAAAGTAAACAGATTTAAAAATGTGCTGAAATTAGAACCCAGAAGACCTGGGAATTGATTAAATGAAGGTGGGGATTTCAATCTTGACTAACTGCATAATGGATGGTGTTGCTAATTACCAATTTTAGTTTCTCATAAATCTAATCACCCCAAAATGCATTTACCAATCCCATGTATATTCTGCTTTCACATAGTTTTACAAATAACAGAATGCATCACCTGCAATACACACACGCACACACACACACAAATACATACTCCAAAACAAAACCAAAATAAAAGAAAGAAGATATAAACTGTAATTTTTCTCATAGCATGGGGCAAAGTGATCACCATGCTCTGTAGAATGGGTGTGCTCAGAATCATGTAGTGCTTATTTCTGAAACTCAAAGATCAATATCTCATTTTTTGGCCAGCAATCACACCTTCCAGTATTCTCTTTCTGCTATATTCACTATAGCTGCTTTATAATCTTACTGGGATTTCCAAGCCTTCTATCTCTCCCTTAACTTTTGATCTATTTACTACTTCTTATATCAATTTCTTTTCTATCTAGTCAACATGTGGCCCATCACTTTAAACATTGATCCAATTTGGAAGGTGCTACAGTGACGGGTACTGGCTGCCTCCAGAGCTTTTTCCTACCTCTGCTATTAGGTAGGGTGCCTTACACATTTGTTACCCTAGAGTCTAAAAAGAGTCACCTGGCACCTGCATAATAAGCACCCATGAAAACAGAGTAAGACTGTATTTCAGCCATACAGAGTAAGACTGCCCTCTGATTTAATGGCTAACCGGACAGATCCTCAATTACAGTGAATTAATGAGATGATGGGAAAGAGCAGAGCAAGCCATCTTTGTTATATGGAAATCTGGTTTCCTGTCTCTAGCTTGACACTTAAAATTTCCTAAATGGACATATAGCCTTCTTTCTGAAATGAAGACAATAAATTTCTACTTTGTTTATATCCTAGACATCCATGAGAACATAGTAGAAAATGAATATAAATGTTTTGTAAATAATCTAAAAACTTTATAACTATTGCTTCATCAATGTATATATTCATTATATTACTATGTCAAAATGTAGAAACTTGTTCAATATTAGTAATTTCTTTTCTTCTCCTGTCATTTTCTAAGATGCTCAGTGGTCACAGTCCTCACTTTTCATACTTTCTCCACGCATTCTCCCTGCCTTTCCCCCCTGCTCTTCAATAATGAAAACAACTGGGAGTGGAAAATTTAATGACTTTTTCCACATTGTACAGTCAGCTAGTGGTTGAGGTTAAGCTACCGAATCCAGTCTTTATATCTGCAGTCTAATACAATTTCTCTGTACATTATGAAAATGTTAGAAATTATATTTATACAGCTTATAATTTATATACTCAATAGTGCTTACAATATCAACAGAATATTGCATAATAAGGAGATCCAGTGTACTATACATGGCTTACGTTTATGGAAAAACTTGATATTGCTTCTCATTTAGATACCTACTAGAGAGGATAAAATTATTTTCCAGCTGGACAAGTTATGTGGGTTTTCTCAAATATCCATGTCTATTCAAGGATGAGAATAAATATTAAGCAAGATAACAAGTTCTGAAAAGGATTGTATTTAGATTTCTAAGAATTGGGGAGAGAATAAAGTGAAAGCTGCAAAGTCATGACATGTTTAGTATTTCTGAAGTATATCAATTATTTTATCATCACTTAATACATCATACAGCAAGATCTACACATTCTGTCCTACCCCAGTTAATGATTTTTCAGCTCTTAAGCAGAGATATGCCTTCATAGTGTATTTGGAATTGAAGTACATACATCACTTTCTACATTTTACAATTTTTTCTCAACTTTTTGAATGCATCTATTCGTTTAAGTATTTATCTATATAATGCAGTCATAACTCAGGGCAGTAAAACAATGATTATAAATTGTTTAGTATTAAGGAAATACATTAAGTTAACTAAAACTTCTCAAGTTATCAGCATTTTTTTGGCATAAATGAATATTCTATTATAAAGTAAGATCTGAAAATATTCCAAATGTAGTATGCAAGCAGTATCGCACAGCAATGGCAGTTTCCATAACTGGAATGTACGTTACTCCAGGGGTTATACCACCATTTCCTTTAATTTGATCAGTTTAATTAAATCAAACAGTGTTATAATCCTCAAGAGAGAAACTACTCTACTTACGATAATTCCATTAGAAATCCTTGAAATATGAGTATTTTATAGTGTATGTTAAGAGCCTTGTTAAACATGCAGGTTAAAAAAAGAAGTGAGCATTCAAAAACCACCAGAAATGCTGCGTTTTATGCTTTTGTTAACCAGGAAAGTGATAAGAAAGTAAGCTAAGTAAATAACCATAAGAAAAGATTAAAAAACGTTATATTAGAAAGCCACAAAAAATGCCACAGAGTTATTTTATGTAGATCAAAATCATAATGTGTCTACATGGAAGACATTTGCTATTGAATAATATTGTACGTTTTGAAACACATTGACATCCCTATTATTTAGGATAATATTTTCTCAATGTCCAGTTCCTGCTACTGATTCAGCCCTCACTCATTCCTTGAGCATTATTGATAAACTGCTATTTGCACATTGCTCTTAACTTGTACCCCTTCTTACCTGTCATCTTTAGTCATATTATCATATGTATGTGATGCTTAATCTCAGACAGACTACTTCCCTAACTTGGAGATAGGCTCTTCCAAAGAGACTTGAGGTACAGATCGGGCTGGGAATGCAGAGTCGATGGGAGCTGTGCTTCATAATTGAAGAGTGTAGCATGGTCAGTCAGTCAAAGATCAAGTTTATGGATAGCAGTTCATTTATTTTAGTCTAAATGGCAGGAATTAAAAACAGATAGATCACGAGTAGGGTTTAGTTTATTGTCTAAACCTGACATCTGACATGCTTAAATATTTGGATTTTAACCCATTGGGAGAAAAAATTGAATACAAACAAACTCTAATCCCAGTAATCAATACAAAAAAAAAAGGAATATAAAAATAAAATATAATAAAATCAACATTCATCATAACACTTTGTTACCTAAAATGGGTTATCTTGTGTGCCTGGGTGGCTCAGTCAGTCAAACGTCTGCCTTCAGCTCAGGTCATGATTCCAGGGCCCTGGGATTGAGTCCCACGTCAGGGAGTCCGCTTCTCCTTCTACCCCTCCCCCATGCTTGTGATATCTCCCTCTCTCTCTCTCTCTGATAAATAAATGAAATCTTTAAAAAGTAAATAAATAAAATGGGTTATCTTACTGTTTATCATCCCAGACAGGAGTATCATGATGGAGGACTTATTTTTCCATTTATTACCAGTTTAATTAGAAGAAAGAGGGGCGTCTGGGTGGCTCAGTTGGTTAAGCATCTGCCTTCAGCTCAGGTCCCATCCCAAGGTCCTGGGCCCCAAACTGGACTCCTTGCTGAGCAGGGTGTCTGATTCTGCCTCTGTCCCTTCCCTTAATCGTACTGTCGTTCTCTTGCTCTCTCTCAAATAAATAAATAAAATCTTCAAAAAAATAAGAATAAAGATAATTTACTGTGTTTATATATTTTTTAAAAGCACTCGCCTATATAACACACACGTATAACCTTTTACACTTTTGTCAAACACGGTCTCTATTTCAGTTGGTAGGATATCAAACCCAATTTCTTTGGATGCAATAATGAATTAAATGTGTATCATGCCAAATCCAAATTCTTTTTTTCTTCTCAAATATATTGAGTTAAGAAGGATATTCTTCCACAGTTGTTAACCTGTCTCCCTGTGGAAAACAACATTCCTGCTTAGAGTTTAGTACTTATGTGCTGCTCGTTTTGCTTTTAATCTTACCGACTCCACTCATTCTCAAAGTTGTCCAAGTCAGTACATTGTCCCTTGCCCTCTTCAACGAGACTGTGTCATATATTTGTATGACCATAACAATTTTTTGTCACGATGGTTCAATTTAGAAGACAGTTCAGCAGTTTTTACAAGGCTAAACATAGTTTTATTATACTATGGTCTTAAGTGTTTGCCCAGCCAATTTGAATGCTTATATCCATACACACAAAAGTCTGCCCAGAAATATCTCTAGCGGTTTTAGTCATAAGTGCCACAAGACTGGGGCAACCAGCTTCTCTCTAGAGAAGCTAGTATCATTTCACAATGTATACTTGAAAAAAGGCAATCTTAAAAATGTTTACTTTCATTTCTATAATTGAAATACTCTTCTGTTTTTGTCTGCATGTTGAGCTTATGTACAGAAAGTCAAGAAACAGTCTTAACAAAAAAACTGCTAATGAACGGTGAAATAGATTCAACATAGATTTATACCAACGACCACCCTACCATATAGGAAGAGCATTCAGACCATCCACACTCTATGGCTGGTCTGCTCAGCCTGTTTTCTGGTTGTAGTTTGTTAGATATACTCCACCTCTGAATTTCCTTTTTTTTTTTTTTTCACTGACCCCCAGGCTAGTGGCCAGTGGCTGTCTGCTTCTCTGGATTCTTCTGGCCATGACACAGACTGGCCAGAGGAAGCAGTGGCTGGCAGAGGCAGCAGCATGGAATATTTTTCCTACCATCACTGGAAACACCATGTATTTGGCAGCCCTGACAGATTGTGAGTGATATATATATATATATACACACACACACAGATATAAATATATCTTTATTTATATATAATATAAAATATTATATTATATTATATATTTATATATATTATATAATATATGTATAATATTATATAATATATAAATTAAATATATTTATATATACTTTATCAGTAGGCATCTGCATTTTGTCCTTGAAATGGAGGTTTAGTTACTTAGCATAGTGAAAGCATTACCAAAGGAATGTCTGTCCTTGAGATTTAACCAAAAATTAAAGTGTGAAGTCCATTCACTTGCACAAGTGTCTCACAAAGAACTAGATGTTAATAAGGCAGAAGATGGAAGTACTAAGTAAGGTCCCACAAAACTAAAACTGGGATGTTTTACTGAAATTATTAATAATGATTTTTTAGAAGTTAAAAAAAAACAGAAAACATTTAACAGGACAGAATGGCTGCACAGGTGTATAGTGGAACTGTCTAATGCCAATCTACATCACCTTATATAAATATAATGACTTTTTTGAGAGAGAAAGAAGGAGAGAGAGAGAGAGCAAGTGAGGGGGGAGGCAGAGGGAGAGGGAGAGAGAGAACTTTAAGCAGGCTCCATGCATAGCTCCGAGCCTGACTTGGGGCTCAGGGTGGGATTTGATGCAGGTCTCAACCTCATGACCCTGAGATCATGACCTGAGCCAAAATCAAGAATGAGACGCCTAACCAAATGAGCCACCCGGGCGCCCCAGTATAATGACTTTCTAGGGAGAGTAGTTCATATTAGAGTGGTCAATTCTATCTTCTGATCACCAAGGTATATTTGGTTACTCCTGTTCAGGAAGAGGTGCTTTATTCTCAATGCAAGTATGGAGACAAAGTTAGATGTCTCGAGGCAGTCAGGGTAAAGGGAAAATAAAAGAGGGAAAAAAAGAGGCGAGAAACCAGCACCGCTGGGCTTGTCTTTAAAGACATGAGGCCAAATCAAATTCATGCTGTGCTGCTAGGCACAAATCAATATTGGAAAACAAACATTTCTCAAATGTATTTCTAAGATTTTTGTGTTGCCACACTATAATTTTAGTGTTAGCTGCCCCCTTCACATAAACAAAACTGATAACTTCCTTATTTTCAAGAATGTTTTATGAAGATATTTTCCTCTATTTTATGTATGCTTTGTCTTTTTAGGAACTAAAATAGCCTTGAATTTTGTGCATGAATACACAGAGCGGTATCACCACTGTTTTTACAAAGGACTTGGAGACCAAGGAGTCCATGGAAAGGATGAGTTTCAGACAACTTAGGAAACAACTTTTGATATTTAGGTTTCATAATGTTAAAAGTATGCCAGTGCTGGCTGTGAGGCTTAGTAAAGCAAAGACGGTGGGGGAGGGGGATAGGAAGAATGTGCTGTCTGATTGGAAGGTGCTCTGAGCACAGTGTTGTGAGAGCCCTCCTCCAGGCCCTCCTAATACACTAGCAGGACTTAACCCCAGAGGCCCATTTGCTATGGCAAAAGCATACAGCTAATTCCATTTATTTATTCAGAAGAGTGTGAGTTACTCTGCTAAAATGATGTATGTCTGCCATGACCTTGCTGCTCTGGTCCTTAAGATGAGTCTTATTTCTACAAGACATTTCCATCTTCACAGCAGATTAAGTTATCATGATCAGTGATTGTCAATCTTGGCAACAAGTGACTATCACCTTGGAAGGTTGTAAAGCATACTTGTGACCAGCACCTTTTCCATTCTCTTATGCTTATTTACTTGGCTTAAGAATAAGGTCTAGACATTAATATTTAAATCAAAAAATGAAGACAAAGAAATCTTCAGACAACTTAATGTAAAGTTATTGTTGAACAGTAGCTCTCAAACTTTTGCTTGCATCAAAATCATCTAGAAGGGTTTTTTATTTATTTTTTATTTTTATTTTTTTTTAAGATTTTATTTATTTATTTGACAGAGATAAGAGACAGCCAGCGAGAGAGGGAACACAAGCAGGGGGAGTGGGAGAGGAAGAAGCAGGCTCATAGAGGAAGAGCCTGATGTGGGGCTCGATCCCATAATGCCGGGATCACGCCCTGAACCGAAGGCAGACGCTTAACCGCTGTGCCACCCAGGCGCCCCTAGAAGGGCTTTTTAAAGCATAGATCACTAGGTCCCAACTCTAGATTTATAACTCAGTATGTCTGGGATAAGGCCTACAAATCTGCATGTCTAACAAGTTCCTGGGTAAAGTTTGATGTGATGAGTCTACGGATCGTATTGGAGAACCACTGATTTACATTAGTGCTTCAAACTTGAATGTGCTTACAAATCACCTGGGGAGCTTGTTAACAGCAAAATTTTAACAGGTAAGTCTGAACTATGGCCTGATTAGTTGCATTTTCCACAAGTGCAATGAAATAAAATTAGCGTTGTGGGTGCTAATGTTCTGTTTTTAATGTAGTCATTGAAATACATAATATCTCTAAATCTCATTGGTGAGAAGAGTTCTAGAAATTATTTCTGTTATGTCTAGCTCAGTGCTTCTATTACTCTATAAAAGATCAGCACCCACATTACATTACTGTCAGTTTCCCATAAAGAAGATGACTTTGTGTTTGAAAAAGTTCAGAAATAATAATACAATCAAATTATTTATTGCCATATTTTGGAGAATTTTTAAGGCATATTGTGAAAGTCTTATAGGAAAATGTAATGTGGAACATTTATAAAACTTTTTTCATCAAGAAAATGTCTTATTCAGAGCCCCATAATATTACACTAGACTCTAAATTACATGGAATTCAATTCAAGAAACCTTACCATAGTCTCTTCATCCCCCCCTTAATTATCATGAATTTTAACTCAAGTAGAGCAGATTTCTAGAACTTGTATTTTCTTTATTTCACATGTAAAGAGGATGAATAGTTTTTGTCTCTTGATAGAATTAATGAAATGAAAACAATAAGTTAACTTTCAAAAAGAAATAACCCTTGTTAACTTATTCACTCGGCATTGGGCTTTTTGTCTTTGATTTTGTATTTCCAGTATTTACTACGGTGAATAAAATAGTGAGTGACTGATTCATTAAATATATGAGTTACAGGGTTTAGAGGAGACTTAAACAGGTAATGATGTGAAAACAACTTATAATCTCAAAACCTTTAAAACACTGGTTGTTGATTAGTGTCGCTATTTTCTAATAATATAAATGATACCATCAGTATAAAGAAAGCAGTAAAGGGACAGGGGCAGATAGAATCAATGCATGTGTATAGAATTAAACAACCAGAGGTGTGAACTTCTAACCAAACAAAGTTCAATTAACTGGCATTTAAAATAATAACGAGAAACCAAACAAAGTTCAATTAACTGGCATTTAAAATAATAACGAGAAATTGTTAAACTCTTTCAATCATTAGAATTACCTCTTGGTAATTAATTATAAATGAAATAACATAAGGTAAAATAAAACCCAAAATCTATACATTTTATCTGCCATAACCAGTTGTTTAGGAACAATATAAACAACATTGAAAGTACTAAATGAGAAGTAAAAACATGAATTCATGAAGTTCTGTAAAATTACTCGTATTTCATCTTTTCCTCTGGTGAATGAGTTATATTGTGTCACATCAAGCAGAAAGTGTGACATTTTTGGTGTAACATTATATATTCATGTCTTTGCTAATAAAAGTCAACTGTCCTTTTACTTACAATTTGCATTAACAGCTCATCAATATAAACGGAAATGATTTATTAAAATATTACTGAGTGGAGACTGAATGGCTCAAGGGATTGATTGGTACTGGGATATGTAGTCTTTTATTTCTAGGTCACTGATTTGAATTACATCTTGGCAGAGAGTGGAGGCTATTCGGCGACATATGGTGTGTGGAACAGGGTGGTGATGTCAGTCTTATTTTCAGTAAGTGCTGTCCATTTAGGTTTCAATATTTCAAGGAAATGGCACTTGACTCCAAAGCCTGTCTCCATGGATTCAAAACATTATTATATATACATGTGTAAAAAAATGTTCATAAGGGAGATTAATGTTACCAATAACAGTAAAAAAATATTATCCATTGAAACATTTCAATACGAAAATATTTTGCATGACCTATGTGGGTAGTTTTGACAAGTCTGAAAATAAATCTTTCAGGATGATTTAGGTTAACATGCTCTTTTTAGCTTTTTTTTTCCCTAATGACTTCAGAAAATACAGCTCTTTCTAAGTTAGATTTATTTTGTTTTATCATTGAGATTTTTTTATAGAAGTAAAATTAAAAATCCTACCAGAATGAGTCATAGATTAAAATAATAGAAGGTTATAATTGAAAAAGACTAAAAAAATCTCCTTAACTAACACCATTTTGGGGATGAGGAAAGTAAGAATTATAAAGCTAAAATGACTTTCCTAATATTGTCCAGCTGCCCTGAGCTATAGCTGAATCATAAGTTCCAGACCAAAGCTCTTCTCACTGCTTATACTATCTCTTGTTCAAGATGTAGTTCTATTTTATTAAAGTACCATCCCCTGTTCTTTTCAAGCCAAGAGAAAACAAGGAATAATTATGTTAAGAGATTTAAAAGTAATATTTGAAGAACTCATGATTATATGTGAAGAAAATCTAAAGTCTGCAGTGATACAGTTAGAATTAACAAGCACATTAACAAGATTGTTCAATACAAGCTCAATCAACAAAAATCAACCCCATTTTATATATTAGCAGCAGAAATGTAGAAAATGCTATTTTAAAAACAGTTCAATAGCCACAAAAAAAACACATAGAAATAAATCAACTAAAATATGTATAAGAATTCTATACAGAAATGTGTAAATCATTATTGATATATATTATAAAATACCTATGGAAATGGGAGAATATGGCAGGTACTGAGATTGGAGGTACAGGTTTTGTACAATTGTCAGTTTTCTCCAAACTAGTCTTGATTCAATACAATGTCAATCAATCGCCACTGTATTAGGGGAGGGGGAGGAGGATGTGGGAAATCAAACACTGAGTTTTTAAGGCATAGAAGGGGTGATATGGCAATGACCAGGAGCACCTGCTTTATTTTTTTAAAATTTTTAAAAGATTTTATTTATTTATTTGAAAGAAAGAGGGAGAAGCAGACTCCCCACTGTGCAGGGAGCCCGAGGACGCGGGGCTCAATCACAGAGCCCAGGACCCTGGGATCATGATTTGAGCCCAAGGCAGATGCATAACCTACAGAGCCACCTAGACCCGCCCCCCCCCAGGAGCACCTGCTTTAAAGTGAGGCCTGGCCAGGTAATTTACTTTGACCAATGGAATATGAGCAGAAATATATCCTTTGTCTGCCAAGAAGAAGAGATAAAGAGTAGTAATGTCTGCCACAAACAATACCAGGTTTTAATTTGGATGGCTGGGAGAGGGATGAGTGTATATTCATGTATACCATGCCCATTCACAGATAGGTGGACACAATGACACGTGATTTTTCTATTCTGTTAGCATAGCAAATATGTTGACACCCTTTGAAGATAGCAGCTAGATAAGGGCAAAGTAGCTATATCATGTTAACATGGCCACAAAAAAACCCTTTAAGAATGAAACATAAATGTTTATGATGAAGGATGACTTACATTTATGAAAATGACTATACTGTTGTATTGCCTTGGGTTCAGTAGTAATTTGCTAAGGTAAAGAAATCCTTTAATGGTTGATTAGTTTATATATTTAAACACATAATAATTTCAAAATTGTGGCATCTTCATTAATTCTAAATGCTGGTATTTCATTTTTGTACAAAAAGTTACATTAAACTTAGTTTTCCATTAGTATCTCTATGATCAAGAATAACTGGTATTATTATCATACAAAAATGCCTAATGAATACATTCTTCCATCTTTGTATTAATTACATGCTCAGTGTGTGCCTATGGTGTTCAATTTATAGCAAGCAATTTTCTTCTTTATTTAGTTGCTGAATGGTGTACATGTTAGCATAATGGGCGACATGCTGAGATGCTAATAGCCAGCATGCAGGGATTTCCCCCTGCCCCCCTTCATGGCTAACTATTTTTTAGATGTAATTTAAATTATTCCAATTCTGCTAAAACTGCTTTTTTACCCCTCTGAGGACAGTATTCACATTAGGGAAAAACACTTAAAAATATATTCTAATTAAAAATGTATTTCACATATATTGATGTATATATCTTTTCTTGGATTTTGCATTAGTTACCAATGATAAGAACTTAGATAATGCATCATCTTCCAAGACCATAGTCATTGATGGTATATTAATGCCATTTAACCTATAATTATATAGATATATTTTTATCAGTTCATACATAACTATAGGATGTGAACTTGGAGATAACATTTTGTACAAAACAGCAAAATTCATATTTATTTTCAAGTTTTAGTAAATAAAAAGGTTTAATGCTTCAATTCATGAATTTGAAAGAACAATTTACTTCATCCATTATTTCTGTCCTCCAATTTCTATGATAGTCTCACAATTACACTCAATACATCTAATGAGTTCCAAAATTTCATCTTTAGGAAAGAAAAGTGAGATAGTTTCCATGAAGTTTCTGCTTTCATTCACTCTCCTCCTATACTTAATTAGTTTACCTTCAGATCAAATATAGTGATACAAAATGTGCTTTTTGGTTAGCCATGTCATAATTGGTGTTCAAATTTAATTTACTTTTATTTTTGACAGTAATAGTTTATACACAATCAAGAAAAGCCAAGTGCTATAGATCCAATTAATGAAAACAACAACAACAAACCCCTCAACCATATATCTAGTGTGTAAACATGCATATTTTAAATACCTTAAAAGCAAGCCTTTATTGAGAAGAGTCTGGAATCTTTCTTTGAATCTTAGAACAAATTATTTTGGTTCCTATAGATTTGTGAAATTTGTTTAAAAGGATTAGTTTTATTTACGTATCAATAGTAATATTTTTGTTAGAACTTGTTTTTATTTGGTTGCTATGTTGTAAGAAGATTTCCACAGGAAGAGTGAAATTTTGACAAAACATCTGAATTTATCTCAGTAGTTTCATATCATGTATACCAACACTTAGACAATCTTTAAAAGTTTAGAATAACTAATTCACTTACTTTTGGAGTGTGAGAAATAATTAAAGGTGTCAAGAAGAGTACGAACAACCATTTTAAAATGATTTTGTTCAAAAAAACATTCTACCTAAACACATCTCCAGGCTCTTCTGGCTCCTCAGGGGTAGAGAAGCCCAGTAGGATCCTCTGATTCTTTTTCCCAAGATATGCTAATAAATGGGAAAGGATGTGGACTAAGCATCACTTTATGTAACTGGGTAAAATTAGAAAAATTAAACTACTAAGATTTCTATCTCCAAATATCCATTAATATGCATGTAAAAATAGAGAGATCTCTATAAATACACAAAATGGCACGAGGAGTTATGTATTAGAATTGAGGGAGTCACAAAATTAAAGAAGACTTTGTAAGAATCAGGATGTCCACAAGACCAGCAAAAGAAACATATTAATGGCTAATGAAGTCTGCATCGTATAAACCACCATTTTTATTTAGGTCTAGGAGGCTATCAGTTGCAATATGCCACATTGTTTTATGACCATCCAGAAAAAAAATAACACTTGCTATTGAAATCAATACAATCAATACTCTTGACTATAAGACCCAACCCACTTTCAAATATGGTAACATATGAAAATATATGTGATGTAAAACTCATAAGTCTGATAATTAATCAAAATATGAGGAACCCAAAATAAATAGAATTTACCATCCCACAACTAGAAGATAGGAAAGATGCACTAGTATTGAAAAAGTAAGTGAAGAAAGAAAGAGAGAAAGAAAGGAAGGAAGGAAAAAGGAAGAAAGAAAGAAGGAAAGAAGAAAGAAAGAAAGAAAGAAAGAAAGAAAGAAAGAAAGAAAGAAAGAAAGAAAGAAAGAAAGGAACTGAAAGAGATGCAAGTAAAAATTTATATTTACAAATGGTAACCTAGCTTTAGATTTCAGCTGCTGGTTTAATTAAACCTCCTACCTCAGCCTTTTTACAACGATCAGTGAACCAAGCACAGAAAATACAAAATAAAACCATTTGTCCGCAGACTGATCCCATCAGTGTGGTCAGTTACAGGAAAAGAACAAAGACCTGGGCAAGAAGTCCTTGTCGTAAACTATCCCAGCCCCTGAAGCTTCCATTTGGCTCCACACACCAGTGTAATTAGAATTCTTCCAGTAACTTCAACACATTATGAAAAGGATTCAGCTGTTTCTTTGCAGCCTCACTTCAACAGCTATATCCTCAGGCCATTGGTGTAGGCATCACATAGCCCAAAGTTCAGAAGACTGGAGTGGGTGTCACACTTGCAGAGAAATTATATTTGTTGAGTTCCTAAAAAGACAAAGCATCAAAGACTATATGTGTGAACATGGCCTCTGATTATTCATCTAAAATGGAATTCTGTTGCCATCCTCAGCCTTATGGGGAATTTTAAAACTGCTAGCCTTTCTCAGATTATTCACAGCTGCCATCCGGAGCCATGGAGAGGCTAACTTCTCAGCGGCTGCAGGGTGCTAAGTCAACTGTGGGCGCAGCTGTCTTCAGTTCAACAGAGAGGAAAATGAAAACTTCATTTGACCTTAGGCCTGTACAACACCCTCTGATTCCACTTAGCAGAGACATTTCACTGGGGATAAATGCACATGGGTAATTTATACACCGAATACCTGTCTCCAGCAGAGACATTCTTAACTGGTTAGAACCCAAGGAAGAGATGAGTAACAAGCTCCACTACAACACTTATGAAAACCAACTAACATTTAATTTAAATGACTTTAATATGATTATATAATCTTTGCATTGGCTCCAAAGTCAAACTGAATCCCTAAATCAAGCAATTCAGTATCTTCTGGTAGATAATATATACTTTTAGAAACAACTTTCTAGCAGATGATTAATGAAGGTTTTTCACTTTTTTCCCCCCAAATGATATTAATGTTAAAATTAAATTAACCCTCAGTGATTAAATTTTGGAAAAAAAATTTAATTTTTTTAAATTTCTCATTTATTTGCACTAAAAAACAAAAACTAAAGTTGTTTTACAGCAATATGAGTTGAATCTTGAAAAATAAGAAGAATTTTGGTATTTTTAAGTAAATCCTTAAGTACAAGGAACATTTCTTTTCACTCTTTAATAGCTGCTTCATTTAAAAGCCCTACTAAACAGTGTTTTTGTCAGTGATTTTTCTCCAAGCTGTATTTCCTTTCCAGATCTTGAATTGTTATTTAAAAACAGAAAAAAACACTTTTTTTCAATAGATGGATATGGGGGAGAAGAGATGAAATGTGCTAGCAATAATGCATGCAAAACTATCAGAGAAGGTAGGATTGCCAGATTAAATACAGGGCATCCAGTTAAGTTTGAATTTCAGCCAAGCAATGAGACATTTTTGATAAAAGTATGTCTCAAATATTGCATAAGACATATTTATGCTAAAAAATTTTTGTATTTTACCTGTAATTCAAATTTAAATGAGTACTCTGTGTTATTTTCTAAATCCGACAGTGATGTGCAAGGGTAAACTGAAAGGCTATTTATGGTGGATTTCCTAGAGCAGCCTTTTCTTAAAGCTGCCTGTGATGGTTACCTTTATGGATCAAGCTGGGCTAAAGTGTGCCCAGATAGCTGTAAACATTATTTCAGGATGTGTTTGTGAAAATGTTTCTAGAAGAGATCAGCATTTGCTTCAGTAGTCACAGTGAAGAAAATTGCCTTCACCAATGCAGGTGGGTATCATCCAGTTCACTGAGAAATTGGAAGAATGAATTTGCCCTCTGCCTGAGCTGGGACATCTATCTGGAGCCCTCGGATATTGGCGCTCCTGGTTACTAGATCTCTGGACTTGTACTGGGACTTACCACAATCCCTGCTCTGGTTCTCAGTACTTTGTACTCAGACTGAATTACATCTCTGCCTTTCCTGGGTCTCCAGCTTGAGATCAGAAGATACTGGGATTTCTTGGCCTCCATAATCATGTAAGCTAGTTTCTATTAGATAGCTTTTTTTGGTTCGTTTTCTCTGGTGAACTCATAACACCTATATGATTTTTTCTTTGTTAATGCTGTGATTTTCAGTTTTTAAATTTTAGAAATGACCCATTCTTCAAGACTAATTTTCACATCTCTAAATTACAAGAGATTGAGAAAGAAACTAAATAGAACATTAATTTTACATTGCAATGGATTCACATGACCCCTGCATATCAGGGACTTCCTATCCATAAAATAATAGAGTGTCCAAGTTCCTTGACCTAGGAAAGTAAAATACTCCCAACATTCTCTGCAAAACCCCAAATTTTTATGCTTATGCTTCAGATCTCCCAAAAATCTATTTTTTCGCTCTATTTCACTGTTTTTTTTTAACAAAGAAAATCTGTGTGAGCAGCAGATATCATATATTTAATAAATTTAACTGAAAATGTATGATGTCACAGTAGGTCCAATATATTGCACAATGCAGTGTTTGACCACCAGCCAGCCAGCACATTCATGGATACTGAATTGCCTACTTAACAGATGCTGCATGGAAAATATAATCTTTTTGTCCTTCTCGTGTTTTCCTAAACTGTACTGACCCTTTCTTCTCTCCCTATATTCCCACAGTAATTCCGGGAATACATTTTAAAAGAAAAATTTTGTCTATATTTATTCCTGGAGAACAAAAACAATAAATACTATTTAAATTCAACATAGAAAGTCTTTACTCAAGTGATGTGTGCGAAACAATGTAAGCATTTTTTGTGACGCTTAGGACTCTACTAACTCATGCCCCAAGTACACTTTGCTACTGTTCTTTCCCAGGGAGCAGAGAAGGAAAAGGGAAGAAGGGGNAAATTATAGGAGAAATCATTTTGCTGAACAGCAAGTTAAAAAAAAAGATAATTACTTCCACCTTTTCTTTTCTTTTTTTTTAAAAAGATTATTTATTTATTTATTCGACAGAGATAGAGACAGCCAGCGAGAGAGGGAACACAAGCAGGGGGAGTGGGAGAGGAAGAAGCAGGCTCATAGCGGAGGAGCCTGATGTGGGACTCGATCCCATAACGCCGGGATCACGCCCTGAGCCGAAGGCAAACGCTTAACCGCTGTGCCACCCAGGCGCCCCTAAACATGTAATCTTAAGAAAACTTTCATATTATTACATTCTCCATTGAATAAGAAGAAACCCACAGAAAATAAAAATATCTCATAGAACATATAGTCTCTTTATAGTTTAAAAAGTAAAATCTCCAAGACTTTTATTAAGACTCTAAAACTTCTGATACTTCTTACAGTATTTCAGTCTGATACTTAAGACAAATCTAAACATTACTCCAAACCTTCTCACCAATCCCTAGAATGTACTCCCTGGGATTATCTCTATCCCTAGATTTGTCACTCTGAAGGCTCAAGTGCCTCAGTGCTAACATATGGAAGAGGACTGCTAGGTCCAATTCTAACAGAGGTGCACAGGAGCCCCGCATACAGTACATTATATGAGTGACAGGGGGAGAAAGACCTGTGAAACAGTAGGGGAGCTAATAAGTTAGAGGCCCAGGCTCTGTGAATTACACATCAAGACAAGTTAGGACTTATTCCAGGTCAGTCCAACATTCAAAAATGTTAAGGTAATCAATTGCATCAACAGAGTAAAAGCAAAAATCACATCACCATATCAATAAAGTAGAAAACGCATTTGACAAAATCCACCACCCATTATGATTTAAAAAAAAAAACACCTCAGCAAATTTAGAATAGAATGGCAGTTCCTCAACAAAATAGATAATATCTACAAAAAACAAAAACAAAAACAAAACCCACCACAACCACAAAAAAGCATACAGCTAATATCATAATTAATGGTGGAAAGCATCTGTCATTTAGGCTTTAAAAAATTACCTACTAGTTTAGGCTCTAGTAACATAATTTTTCTTGGGAATGGCTTTTGTCAAAAAGAAGAGAATGCTCTAGAGCATTTCAAAATAGTTACTTTTCCCCTCCCCTACCAGATTTTTCTCTGATACTACTGTGATATTTTGGTCAAGCTCTTAGAGGTAAAAAACAGAAGTGTTAGGGTCCTCCATGATGGTTTCTTCCATCCAGAGGTTTTTTTGTTTGTTTGTTTTGTTTTGTTTTGTTTTTTAACTCTCAGACTTGTCCATGCTGAGCCTCCACCAATTTATCATTTCAGATTTTCCTACCACAGCACTGGTTCCCAGGGAGGTTTCTGTTCCTGGGTCTCTGCGGAATTATGGGGTTTTAGTTTCATTTAAATTTCAGTTAGTTAACATCCAGTGTAATATTTAGTTTCAGGAGTAGAATTAGTGATTCCACACTTCCTTTATATCACCTGGTGCTCATCACAAGTGCTCTCCTTAATACCCATCACCTATTTTCCCCATCCCCCCAACCACCTCCCCTCTAGTAACTAGCAGTTTGTACTCTGTAGTTAAGTCTTTCTCTGTGTTTGTCTTTCCATCTCTACAATTTTAGAGGCAGCAATTTGTCCTGTGACTTCATTTCTTTGATGGATCCAAGAACAGTTTTTGATTTTTCAGTTTGATCAGCATTTTATTTGTTGTTAGGAGGGAACAATCACTTCCAAGATCCTTACATGTCCAGAATCTCGAAGTGAAGATTTCAATTACCTTTTAAATGTTCATATATATATATATATATATATATATATATATATAAAATACAAACTCATCCTTCCTTCTTTTTCACTAAATAAGCTAATAAGCTATATGAAGCATTAATTGAAGTCATCATGATTTCTGTCATTTTATCTGCTCATGCAGAGAATATATTTTTCTTCAGTATTTCACAGAAAGCCACTCCTCCTGTGGTGGTGGGAATTCAGTTTTATTTACTGACACCCTAAAATTTGTAAATTACTATACTTTATAAACTTTACTTAATTTCTCACTCAAACTATAAAGTAAATATATATTATTAGGGCAGAGTTTTTTTGTTTTTTTGTTTTTTTAAAGTAAGCTCCACACCCACTGTGTAGCCCAGTGCAGGGCTTGAACTCATGACCCTGTGGATCAGGACCTGTGCTGAGATCAAGAGTCAGATGCTTAACTGACTGAGCCGCCCAGGCGCACCAGGGCCGGGTTTGTTTTGTTTTTGTTTTAGAAAATAATACGCTGTGAGATTCAGTGAATTGTTTGACATGGGATCTATTTATGGCATTTCATTTTAAAGGTGGTTATAAAATGGTACAATAGTTTTTGGAGTTGAATTCCAACAGTATTACTGAATTTTAATATGACCAGAAAATATGATACCAGACTTTTCAGTAAATTTGGATGGATAGGAAAATTATTTATAAATGATATTTATCACTTAATTAAAATGTCAGCTGGAGCAACCTAAATATTTTAATTATAAAGAGGAAAAATATAATCAGGATTTGACTAAATGTTTATTTGTTACTTCTTTTCCAATTATATACATGATTTTAGGGTCTAGAATTCATTTGTAGATATTCACAAGCAACAAAAGTTATAGGCTTTTATATATGCTGAGAAAATTATAGTTTCTGTTAAGTAAATTTTGTGTTACCTTTGTTTCTCACAATAAAAAGTATAAAAAAAGACACATTCTGCTTGTAAAGGCATGTCAACC
Source organism: Ailuropoda melanoleuca (assembly GCF_002007445.2). Lineage (NCBI taxonomy): Eukaryota > Metazoa > Chordata > Mammalia > Carnivora > Ursidae > Ailuropoda > Ailuropoda melanoleuca. Next base: position 23,538,461 of record NC_048218.1, read on the forward strand.
AATGAATTATTTTTGTAGTTTGGAACTTTGCAAAGAATCTGACGCTTTTCCAATATACTGGGTCTTGTAACCTTATCCACACTATTGGTATTCTATGTTCCCAAAGTTTTAAAAAGTAATATCCAAAAAAAAAAAAAAACCTGTTGAAAAGCCACTGTTTAAAATGATTGCTTACTTGAACAAGTGCCTACCAAGCTATTTTTCTATAAAGAAGCTCAAAGGAACTTGTACCACATAACTGTTTAAGTTATAATAGAAATTTAAAAGAATAAGAGAAAACATTAATTAGAGCCCTTTTAAAAGGTTCATGACAGGCCAACACTAAAATATAATAATAGTTTAAAATGACTATCTATACACATTTGTTCCTTTTATTTTCACAAAGGCACTTAGAGTGTCATCTAAAATTGCTCCAATATAAAATGGTTAATTCTTATAAAATTGCATTCATTTATTCAGCAAATATGTTCTGTTCTAATCATTTAAGTAATACTTGATTAAAATACAAGTAAATATATTTTTATAAAGTAAAATTCTAAAGGTGCCCATGATCCTATAATTTTAGCCTAATACCAAAGTATCCATTGCAAAAGATTTAATGTAGCTTGTAAGTGGGTATGTAAGAGTTTTCATAGTTCTTATTCTTACTTTATGTAACCTTTCTTTTAAAAAGCCACAATCATATTTAAGTCACCTAAAAATGGTGACGTGAAATCTCTATGAAGTTTTAAAATATAAGATGTCCATTTCTAATGTAAGGCATTACCCCATAGACACAAGATCAAAATAACAGTTCTTTACTTCTGACTAACTTAGCTGAATGGGAGTGTTTAAAATTCTATATAAAAATCTCACTAATCTAATTTCAGTAATTGAGAAAGTTGGTCCTAGAAAACAGGGATGAGTGACATGTACCGGGCTCTTTTTAAAAAATACATTTTATTTATTTATTCATGAGAGACAGAGAAAGAGAGACACACACAAAGACAGAGGGAGAAGCAGGTTTGATCCCAGGACCCCGGATCATGGCCAGAGCCAAAGGCAGATGCTTAACCCACTGAACCACCCAGGTGTCCTCTACAAGGATTCTTAGCAACATGATTATCTTTTGTAAATGCTAGATAAACATATGATAAAACTTAAAATTAATTCCAAGTGAAGAAGATCCAGCTCCAAATAACAGACTTATACTTAGGAAAAAATAAAAATGTTGGAGTCTTCGTTCTACATCCAATCTCGCAATCAAAATATTTGTTAAAGATCTTATGATCCTGTGATATAAAAAAGTTTAGACCATGAAATAGTATTTTTCTAAAGAGGTGATATATACTTAAAAAAAAAACACTTACTGGAATTCAACACAAAATATAATACAACTAATAGGAAAGTTCAATAATACAGATAATAAATTGACTATCAAAAATAATGTTTTAAACTAAAATGATTCTATACATCAATAATGAAGCAACAGAAAAAGAAATCAAGGGATCAATCCCATTTACAATTGTCGAAAACCCATAAGCTATGTAGGAATAAACCTAACCAAAAGGTAATTGTCTGTACTCTGAAAACCATAGAACACTTATGAAAGATATTAAAGAGAACACAAAAAAATTGGAAAAACATCCCATGCTCATGGATTGGAAGAACATTGTTAAAATGTCTATCCTACTCAAGGAAATCTACACATTTAATGCAATCCTTATCAAAGTATCACCGGCATTTTTCAAAAAGCTAGAACAAACAATCCTAAAATTTGTATGGAACCATAAAAGCCCCTGAGTAGCCAAAGTAATCCTGAGAAAGAAAACCAAAGCTGGAGGCTTTTATACACACACACACACACACACACACACACACACACACACACAGAGAGACTTTTGGGGGGTTGCATTTTTTTGGTTTGTTTCATGTTTTTATTTAAATTCTAGTTGCTAACATATAGTGTAATATTGGTTCAGTAGAATTCAGTGATTCATCACTACATATAACACCCAGTACTCATCATAAGTGCCGTTCTTAATACCTATCACCCAATTAGCCCATCTATCGACTCTATTTTGAATACCTATTTCTTCAATATGGTATTGGGGAATTCTTATATAGAACATCCAATTTTATCTCCAAGCATATTATTCTCTTGAATAAGTTCCTATCTAGAGGACAACTCCTTAAACTACAGATACCTGCATCCAGCAGCCTTTTGGACTTGCTGACCTAGAGCCCCAGAGCTACCTGATATTTAGCATATGCAAAAATGCAACAACTCTTCAGAACCCTAAAACTAGAAACTGAAAAATATGAATCTTTTTAAAGTGTGCATGACACATTTATACAAATGGATAATATACTATAGAAGCAGTCTAAATCTCAAAAATAAAATTATACAGAATAAATTCTTATCAGGATGCTATTAGGTTGATATTAAGCACATAAAGGTAGGGGCATCTGGGTGGCTCAGTCAGTTAAGTGTCCGACTCTTGATTTCAACTCAGGTCATCATCTCAGGGTCATGGGATTGAGCCCTGCATCAGGCTCCTTGCTCAATGGGAAATCTGCTAGGGGTTCTCTCTCTCCCTCTCCATATGCCCCTCTCTCCCTCTTTTAAATAAATAAATAAATCTTTAAAAAAATAAAAGCACATAAAGATAATTAGAAATTTCCTGCATACTGAAATTAAGAAACCCACTTCTAGCTACCCTACAGGTGAACAAGTAAACTGTAATAGAATTAGAAAATATTTTAATTGAATTGTAACACCAAATATATTGGAAATGAAGTACATAGGACTGAAGTATTCTTTTAGAAAATACAGGAATGAAGTATTTTTTTTTAGAAAATTAGGAACGTATCAGCAAAATAATCTCCAAAAAATGGAAGGAAAAAATAGAGATAAGAACAGAAATCAATAAAATAGAAACAAACATAGGGAAGATAATTAAAGCCTAAAGGACTTTCTCTGAAAATATTATTAAAATTGCTAAATCCCTTATGAGACTGATCATTAGGTAATATTGCATCTGGAAATCTCAAGTTTATTGCCTAACACAACATCTCAAATGTACATTTTGGATTGTAAATTTCACTTTTTTGAAATTTTTTTTCTTATTTTGTTTTCTGTAAATACGAAATTGAATAAATCTTAAATAAATATAGTAAGCAAAAAATATCTGTAAGTTGCAAAAGTCATATATAATCCTAAGAAGAAAATTGAAATATCAGAGTAACTAGATATGTCAGACAAAGGGCTGACCCTCTTACTATTTAAATATCTTTAACAAAAACAACAATGTATCTCTGTATAAAATTATCCAACATTATGAATATGCCTTTCAACAAAGGGAATTTATAAATTTGGGGTAAGTTTTAACTCTTTAGTAATTGAAAATTAAAACAACAAACAATAATGAACCCACACATGGGCAAAGGTGTGTTGAGGACTGAGCTCTAAGAAATATTTTGTTAGATAATTGGCAAAAGCAAATTGGTTAGTAATTTGAAAAGCCCCAGATTTCAAGATGCAAAATTATGCATTTGTCATTCCCATCAATTTATGAATTTAGCAATTTTATGAATCCATTGTCTTTGATGGTTATCTCTCCTGTATGTTTTTTATGTCATTAATTTATGCTTTTATCTTTATCATTTTCTTCCTTTCTTCCATGTAATAAAATAATAAAATCTAGGGTGGCATAAAATTCCAAGTTGTATTAGTTTTCTATCACTGAGTAACAAATTATGACAAATTTAGGGCTTAAATAGCATGGATTTTTTAGTTTACAATTCTATAAGTCATAAGTCTGAGGCAGGCACAGCTTGGTTTTAAGACCCCGCTGAGGTCTTACAAGGCTGAAATCAAGTGAGGCTGGGCTTCATTTCTTTTTGGATACTCATTCTCTTGCAAGCTCATTCACCTTGTTGGCCAACTTCAGTTTCTTGCAGTTACGGGATTGAAATATCCATTCACTTGCGGGCTGGCACCTGGAAGCTGTTACTTGCGCCTACGACTGCCTACATTCCTTGTCATGTGGCCCCTCCATCCTCAAAGCTAGCAAGAGTATCTCGTAAAGTAGAATCTCTCTGGTGCTTTAAATCTTTTCTTCAGGAAGGGTCACATGATAGGTCTTCTTTTTGAAGGATCCCACGATAGGTCAGTTGCACTGAGGATAATTTCTCTTTCTTAATGTCACTGTGCCATATAACATAATCAATTGGTGTTATTAGCTTATTATATTCACAGGTTCTAGGGATTATTCAGGCAGTGTACACCATAAGGTGCTAATCTTTGTGGCAACTTTAGAATTCCGACCACCACACTGATTAAGAGCAAGTAAAAGGAAATAAAATACCACGAACACACACACATCACTGAAAACAATTACACCAGAAGTTTCACAGTTTTCCTCTGCAAATGACAAAATTGGTTTTGCTGTTGTTTCATTTCATTACAGTGATTTTTAATCTTTGATAAGCATAAGTTAAATAAGCTTTATTTTATTAAAACCCTTCATCCAACATTATTGCGGATATTTTCAGTTCTATTATATCAATATGCTTACAAAGTTTGACAAATAACATTTATATATGAAAAATAAAATAGGGTGGCTCAGTTGATTAAGTGTCCAATTCTTGATCTCAGGTCAGGTCTTAATCTCAGGGTTGTGAGGTCAAGCCTCAAATTATAAAATAATAAAATCAATAAAATAATTTTAATTATGTTGGTAGAGAAGAACACATTTTGGGTGTTTAAAATATCTACACTTGTTTTTTTTAATATAAATTCATTTTAACATAATGGAAGGGGAGAGATACTACAAAACTACAGTGATAAAATCATACGTAATTAAAAAAGAAAATATTACTTTCTAAATGCCTTTCTGATAAATCAAGATTTTCATATTTGGTTTTAGTTCAAATGAAAGCATTTCTATTTATTTATCTCTCTGTTACATTAGCCATTCATTTTGATTATGAAAACCCAGGCTGACTTCACTCTGCCTCCCACACCACTCCTCTAGCCTTGTCCACACAGTGACCAGGTTTCATATGTTTAGGAAATTGAAACCCATCTTCCCTTTAACATAGGGAAACAAGTGGAAAGGCAGAAGTGGGTAGAAATCATACTGCAATCTAAAGCCAAATAAAAGTGACTTTTCTTTACAAGTTCTAATAAATCATGGGTACTACTATCTCTCCCATTAAACAGAATTTAAAAATGTATTCACCTATTGAAACGCCACCATCCATGGATTATCATTTACAGATTTTTACTTTTTTTCATTAATTTTCATCATTTAAAAAATCCTCTGAAACTACAAAACAAGCAAAACCTTAGGAGTAAAGAAAATATGTAAACAAGTCTTACTTGCAATTAAAAAATAAAGTTAATTTGAACACTTTTGAGGAAGAATTGTTTTATTAAAATCTTAAGAAAAATGTGGGTGCTTAAAATAATGATATATACAAAGAAAAAATCTTTAGCAGAGCTTGTGTGCAACTTAATTATTTTGTAAGTGATGAGAGACTCAATATTCTATAAGTAAAGGTATAATCAATTTTTCCCTTTAGCAAGATAATTAGTGGTTCTTGTTTTTAAAGTATAAAAGCACTACAGAAGGTAATTAATTGTTTTCTTACCTGAAATTGCTTCCTAATCACCCAGCTATTCCTAGTAGAAGAGAAGTCAAACAGGAAAAGAAGTGGAAATTATTAACACCTACATACATTCAGAAGTGTGATGTAACAGAGTTTTCACTAAAATGTGTTTTCTTGTTTTCATTTTTAATTAAGTTCTATTTTAAACAATGTCTTTATTTCAAATTAATATCATTCATGAGCACAGAAGAAAGAAAAAATAATAAAAGAGACAATGCACAATTCAAATAAGGCTACTGGAGAGAAAAAATGATGTGAATATTTGTTCTAACAGTAAACTTGAATTTTTAATATAGAAGTATTTTATGTGAATATGTGGACTACGTTTACTATATCAAATTTTGCTAAATGTGTGATCATACTTTTATTTCTCAGAAAGTTGCGGCATTAATATTAACTGATCTTAAATATTTTTAAATTATATCTTTAATATGATTACAATAGTTCTCCATAATGTCATCTGAGTGGAAATGTCAAATACAAAATGTGTTCATGGAAAGATTTCAAATAGTTATAGATGAATACCTATGAATCATTTGTTTCATAAAAAATATATACACATATAACATATAAAGTATTATCTAATGCAAGTAGTTTAGTATTCGGACTTTATGTATTCACTTAGTAAGAAGATCTTATTTAGTTCAATTTAATATTGTTTTATAGCACATCTGACATGTCCAGCAATATTTTTAGCTAATTATATTTTAACATGTGCTTTGAATTTAGATCTGTAAAGAATTTTTTTACCTTAACAATCTCCACTTTATCTTCGCAAATGGAGGTCACACTGACGGTTGTTCTAAAGACTCAAGGAAGTGAATGGAATTGATAAATGTAATACCCATATTCCTACAAAAATGTTTCACAAATTTGATTTGTCTGTGTATAGAAGGGTTTATCAGATTATTTTTTTAAAATATCAAGACCTTGGAATTCTGCTTTTGTAAATTAAACATTATTATTTTAATTTAAAGCTAAATAACTTACTTTGCCAAATATTATTTTAATTAATTGAATTCACAAGCAATATTTTACTTCATTGCATTAATCTATGAACGCTATTACTACTTGTGACTTTTGAGGTATTTGGTTTGTTTTGATAATTAATAATCATTTTGAATCTGAAATATAGGTGGTAAACCAGAGGCACATTTCTGGTTTTACGAATCCCCGTCTGGTTAGATCTGACACTGGATTGTCATAATCACAACAAATCTCACATTCTTTCCGCCTTTTCAGTCTCTCTTGTGACCCTGTTTGCCTCCTCCAAGCCTGAGGGCCCACCTACCACCATTAAGCACCTTTTCAACCTCCTCTTCTCCATACCCAGTATGTTAGAGAATAAAACCATTCTACCAATGCAATGCTTCCCAAAGATGCTCCTATCTATTCCTTACTCTCTCCTTTCACCCAGAGGCAACGTCTTGAGGTCCACTGTAGCAAATTCAAGTCACCTCTGCGATTTGGACTTTGCCACCCTAGCCCACGTCACATGCTGTTTTAGATTGAAAATTCTACAAGACAACTTCAGCTTTTCAGCCTATCAGCACCAGTATGGTGTCAGGCGTCTGCTCACACTGGTTAGCCCCTTTGCACTAAAGAGCATAAATATTTTGAATTATCATCATTTCTAGTGCCACCTAAGATAATACACCTTAGGTGAATATCATTCATGAACATTTTTCTGTTGCTAACAATCAACATATTCATCTTTGCTATTTCAAATTGTTAAGGACTTCTATGACAAAAACCACATCATTTGAGAAACTTAGTATAATATTCTTTAATATATGTGTGACTATTTCACATATTCTCATAAGGGAGTGAGGTTTTTTTTATCTATAAATAATTTTATAGATTAATGTAGTATTAGAGGCACTTATTTAATTTGTGGGGAAAACAGTCTTCTGAATGTTTGATACTATTCACTAGGTTTTATTAAGTTCATAATAAATTTCAAATGTCAGAAGAGATTCTGATGATGAAACACTTAAAATTATCCTAGGTAAGGACAAGGAAAAAAATACCACTCCAAACTGAATGCATATAGCCACAGAGAAGAACTTCATTTTGTCAAAATTTTATGAGAATCTTAAGAATCTAAGATTTTCTTTTGAAGATTTTATTTATTTGAGAGAGATAAAGACAGAGACAGAACACAAGCAGGTGGAGGGAGAGAAAGAGAGGGAGAAGCAGACTCCCCACTGAGCAGGGAGCCCAACACGGGACTCCATTCCAGGACTCCGGGATCATGACCTGAACCAAAGGCAGATGCTTCACCAATTGAGCCACCCAGGTGCCCCAGAATCTAAAATTTTATAATGAAAATTCACTGAGCCATGAGTCAGGAGGAACAGTTTCTGATGTTGTTTTACTAATTGACTATAGTTCTCAGTAAATCACTTAATCATTTAGGTAATGTTTTCCTCAAACATAAAGTGAGGGGAAATTGGACCAGATAATCTGTTTTGTAACTCTAATACACACAGACAAATTGCCAGTTAGTAAGACCAAACCGCGGAAAGAGAGGAACATCCCTAGTCCTAATATACACCATATACCCTTCCTTAATGTGGAGATACAGCCAACAGTGTACAGCAGAATACTTGATTCCATGATGGGCTCTGATATTAGGCTTTAATTCTACCTTTTGACCCAGTCAGGTAAGAAACAGAATTAAATAAGGGAAAACATATCTATGGAGTGATGTATTGAGTTTAATCAGAGATTATAGAAACCCACCTAGAAAAATTGTTGCCTTCCATAACATTTCAAAATTATGAAATTTGGCTTTTATGAAACAAATGTATAAAAACTTCCTATTTGGACTATTTCAAGTTTAGTCAATGATCATTTTCTAATATTAATACTACTATGACACTTGGAAAATTGCTATATGTAGAGGGTTAAGAGTACAGAGTAGGCATTCAATGTACATAGAATTACTAGGAATTTGTGAAAATTAATCCCAAAAGATTCTTAAAACACTAATGTAGTATTTGCATTTTAATTTATAATCAAAATTACTATGTCTTTTAATTCCTTAATAAATATTCTGTGTTACTTAAAATTTTTTGAACAATTCATCCCAATATATTTGTAAATTGTAAAAATTGTAATATTTGTACATTGTAAAAAAAATTTGAAATTGTAAAAAAAAATTTGAAATTACAAGGTGTTCCAGGGACTAAGCAAGAAATCAGCTCATTAATTAATTCATTCATTCATTTACAAACCTCTTTGATGAATCTTACATTACAGGGAGGTAAACAATAACTAAAACTCTTATAATAGAATTGTAGAAAATACGTGTTTTGGAAAAATCAGAGCAAAGGAGGTCAGACGTACTACGAGCAGCTCGGCAGCTGCTTTTCAAGTTTTATTTTTATTTTTTATTAAGATTTATTTATTTATTAGAGAGAGATTGAGAGAGAGCAGACAGGGAGCAGAGGAAAAGGGAGAAAGAGAATCTCAAGCAAGCTCTACGCTAAGCACAAGCCTGACACTAGGCTTGATCTCACAACCCTGAGGTCACGACCTGAGCCACAATCAAGTATTGGACGCTTAACTAACTGAGCCACCCAGCCACCCCTTTTTTAAGTTTGTTTAAAAAATATAACTAGGAGTGCCTGAGTGGCTCAGTCAGTTAAGTATCTGCCTTCAGTTCAGGTCATGATTTTCAGGTCCTGGGATGAGCCCTGCATGGGGCTCCCTGCTCAGCAGGGAGTTGGCTTCTCCCTATCCCTCTGCCCTTCCCCCCCTCATGCTCTCTCTTTCTCTCAAATAAATAAATAAAATCTTTAAAAAATAACATAATTAAAATGGCACTTAGTTTTCTATGGGAAAAGATATTTACCTTTAATAATTATTTAACTTACTACAGTATTAGTCCTAGCTAGTCTGTGGTAGAGTTCAAGATAATCTGTCGGGTTCGGAGAGCAAGTAGGTGGATAGGATGAGACAGGGTCTCAAAACCCCTTTCTAACACACGCGCACTGGATAAATGAAATACCTATTTTCTGACTGTTAGCTATAACTTACTAAAACGGAGAGGAGTAAAATAAGCTCATTATTTTGGCAGGCATGTTTTATCTTAAAGAAGTAACTTTGAACAAAAGAATTTTTCAGTGAAAGAAATATATTTTCCATGAAAAATTTGTTCATGATTATTAATCCTATAGAATATATCACCAAATGTGAGAGTCTTGTTTTAGGTTTTAATTGATCTAGAACACTCTACTTGGCACATAATTAAATATATGCTTTCCAGTAAATATAGCAGTGGTATTCTAGCTTATGAATCCTGATGGAAAAACTAGCTGACAGGGAAATTAAAAAAAAAAAAAAAGAATGAGGAAAAGAAAAGATTTAGGAACTTTCCATGAAAGGTAACTTTTTAAAATTTGCATATTTTATCTGTTTTAAACATAAATAAAAACTCGGGACTTCACCATGAATAAAACTATACCAGACATTGACGTTCTGGCAAAAGAACCCAAAAATAATGAATTAACCATTGCTCCCAAAGTCAGGGAATTCCAAACAAAGAAAAAAAAATTTCTCTTGTAACTCTGATGAAATAATGGCTTGGCCTCTTCAGACATTCTTATCTAGCTTTATTTAGGAATTTTGATATTCTTACAAAAAAGGTAGGACTCAAGATCATTAAAAGGAAGATTAAATAGAAGTTGAAGTATCTTCTGTAAATCAAGTGAAGATCTTGCAAGATTACAAGTCCTATTAGTAGAGGTAGCTATAACATCAATATTTTGGTTGTGAATGAAAAATATTGAACACATTAGTTAGTGTTGCTAATAGGAAAAAACCATTTGGGAAACTGTTGAAACCAAGTCCTCTTTTAAAGGAATAGGTAGTAGAAGAATGAGCTATAATTAGGAGTTCAGAGATAAAATTTTAGTTACATTTATATATAATATATGATATATAAAACATAATATATGATATATATTATACATTTTATGTATATACATACAGTATATATCACATTATACATATACATTTTATGTATAATTATATTAAATATTACATCACATAGTGTATATATATTATAATATATATTAATATATGTATACCAATACATATACATTACACTAGGAACTAAATTTGGAAAGGTTAAGATTGCTTAAATAGTAATTTTCTAAGGAAATCAGTTTGTGCTTGGAATATTTTTTAATAACATTTGACAGTCGATAAATAAACATTACTAGTGAAAATTTTATTGTCCAAAAGTGAATTCTCTAAAGTAGTGATTAAATGAAAAACATGGAAAGATGTTTCAGAATGATTTAGGACTTAGTCTTCAACTGTGTAAAAAAGGAGATGAAAAAATTGAGAACATACGTTTCTCAGAGTGTGGGTTCTTTGGGGAAAAGCTGCATTTTTCACACATTACCAATTTGTGATAATTTATGTTTTATAATGTGTGTTCTGAGATCTTCGAAGGGCAAGGATTTATACATAAACCTTTTTATTAAAGGCACTATATATATATATATATATATTTATTTATTTATTAGTCAGGAGCACAGTATACTTTTCTTTTTTTTATTCCTTTACATTGTTTTACACATACACACACACATATACACTCATATGTGTGTATGTGTGTATATGTATTATATATATTCAGTTAGCTTATTTTTTTGTATATAGAAGTGTGATACACTTAAAAATATGGAACTCAACTTTTTAAAAATATGTAAACTTGCAGGAAATTGCAAAAAGGTTTTTTATAATACTTAGCTTGTATTTAGCTTCTTTAATGGGTTTAAAATCCATTTCAAGTCGTTACCAAATGTCTCACTAACTTATGATACATCCAACCATCAGAAAAGTCAAACATGTATTCTATTCTGGGTACCTTGGAACTTCATGGTTATTTAACAGCTTGATGATACACCAAGGAAAAAACACTGCACTACATTGGCCCTTATTTTCCGTATTAGTACGCGTCTATACACAACGACCGTGTTCTAGCTCATGGGTGAAAATTTCATCCACATTTAAGCTTTCATATTTAGATTATAAAGAAAGAACTCCTGTCACCCTAAAACACTGAAAGCTTCTGGAAAGCAGAAATGATGCATTGTGATGTTTACAGGCATATGTAGTTAGAAGCTAAATGAAGTTAGATGACATTTCTTCGTGCAAAAATAGACAATGTTCAAGAACGATTTTCTCACGAAAAGGTACAAGTTAATATAGCCACCACACTTCTAAGAAATTATTAGAACTTAATATAGTGTTATCCCTTAATTTTTAAGTAAGAAATGTAAAACAACCTTTCTAGGGATATCTCTCTACAGATATTTTGGAAAGTAAGAACAGTGGTTTTTGCTTAGGAAAACATAGTAATTAAAATTATTATTCCCAGAAGAAGCATATAGGTAGATTCAAAATAGTTTTGGTAGATTAGTGTGGAAGTTTCTTTAGCTCAGGCCTCACAGAATATATTTCTTGAACTAGACATGAATTGGTGTCTTTTTTCCTTTAGGGCACAAACCTAGATAGACAGTGAACTTCCACGAAAGCCTCCTGAATTTCTAATAGGCAAAGCACTCCAGGTACAATGGGCTGCACTGGTCATTTTTAATCATTTTGTATTACCTGATAAAATAACATCTATCTACCTGGAGACAGCATATCAGTATATAACTTGTGCACAAATTAAAGAATTCTACATCTGTGAGGACCAGAACTGAATAGAGATCTAGGTTAGCTCTCCAATCTTCTTTATTATTCCACTAATTGATTGTGTAAACACCTTTTAGGACAGAAAACCTAATAATATTGTGATAACAATATTGACATATCAATAATGCATTTCCAAAATGCTATCTCTTTAGCATTCACAAACTTGTGAGATGTGAATGGTGTCACTACCATTTTATAGATGTGAAATTGAGGTTCAGATGTCAAATTACTTGCTTCAGGTTCCAAACCTTTGNCAATATTGACATATCAATAATGCATTTCCAAAATGCTATCTCTTTAGCATTCACGAACTTGTGAGATGTGAATGGTGTCACTACCATTTTATAGATGTGAAATTGAGGTTCAAATGTCAAATTACTTGCTTCAGGTCCCAAATCTCTCAAGTGTCAGCTCTTTCTTTGGATTCAGAAATCAAGTACCTTGTCCTTAGTCCTATATGTCCTAAGTCTCAGAACCTCTATGGTTAAATGCATTCTTCTTTCTAATTAATGAAGTTACCTTTTAAGTTCTTTCAGTACAAAATATAAATAAATAACATGAATGAAATGTCACTAAGTTCTGTGGGACATATACCCAGGAATCGGTAATAGAGAATAATGGGGCCACAGCAGGGAGAGGGCTGCTTTAGATGAGGAAGTGCTTCAGCGCAGGACAGAACATCGAAGATGAAAAGTGAAGGGTGGGGGAGAGTGGGTATGCGGTTATCAGTGAGTAAAATATCCCAGGCAGAAGATTCAATAAAGACAAACAAGTCTTCTCAATCCAGGTTACCCACCTTTTAAAGGTTCACACATCTGGAACCTAGCCAAAGAAAAAGCAAATATAGTCTAAATGCAAATTAACCTAGTGGGTGTGGGTGCTGCAAAAGGAACAACAGCTTGGAGCCAGGATGTTAGTACAGAGAGATGCTGGGACATCCAAGTGTAAATGATTGTGTTTTCTCAGATTGCCACATTGGCTTCTCTGAAGCAGATATGGTGGCTGACTCTTGACACTTTGAGACAGTATTTTCAATCCTCATGATCTCAACTATGTCACATAGTCTTCCTTCCTTCCTTCCTTCCTTCCTTCCTTCCTTCCTTCCTTCCTTCCTCCCTCCCCCCTCCTCTTCTCTTTTTCTTTCTTTCTTCCTTCCTTTCTTTCTTTTTCTTCTTTCTTTCCTTTTCTTTCTTTCTCTCTCTCTTTCTTTCTTTCTTTCTTTCTCTCTTTCCTTCTTTCTTTCTTTTCTTTCTCTTTCTTTTTCCTTCCTTCCTTCCTCCCTCCCCCCTCCTCTTCTCTTTCTTTCTCTTTCTTTCTTTCTTTCTTTCTTTCTTTCTTTCTTTCTTTCTCTTTCTTTCTTTCTTTCTCTTTCTTTCTTTCTTTCTTTCTTTCTTTCTTCCTTCCTTCCTTCCTTTCAGACCCCCTTTTTTTTTTACAGCAGTTTTAATCAAGTTCACAGCAAAACTGAATAGAAGGTACAGAGATTTCTCATAGACCTTCTGCTCCCACATGAACATAGCCTCTCCCATTACCAATATCCCCCACCGAAGTGGTTCATTTGGTACAACGGATGAAGCGACATTAACACATCATCACCCAAAGTACATAGTTCACATTAGGGTTCAGTCTTGGTGTTGTACATTCTTTGGTTTTTGACAAATTTATAATCACATGTACCCACTATTATAGTATCACATAGAATATTTACACTGCTCTGAAAATCCTCTGTGCTTTCCCTATTCATCTCTTCCCCACCCCCCATCTCCCTGACAACCACTGATCTTTTTACTTTCTCCATAGTTTTGCCTTTTCCAGGATGTCATATAGTTGGAATCATAATAGGATACAGTCTTTTCAGATTGGCTTCTTTCACTTAGTAATATGCATTTAAGCTTCCTCCATCTCTCTTCATGGCTTGATAGCTCTTCTTTAGTGCTGACTAACATTCCATTGTCCAGATGTGCCGCCACAGTTTTTTTTATTCACTCACCTACTGAAGGATATCTTGGTTGCTTCCAAGTTTTGGCAATTATGAATAGAGCTGTTATAAACATTCCTGTGCAAGTTTTTATGGGAACATAAGTTTTCAACTTCTTTGGGTACATACGAAAAAGCATGATGACTGGATTACATTTCATGGTATGATTAGTATTATGAGAAATTGCCAATCTGTCTTCCAAAGGGACTCTGCCACTCTGCGTTCACACCAGCAATGAATAAGAGTCCTTGTAGCTCTACATCCTCACCAGCATTCGCTGTTTTCAGTGTTTCGGATTTTGGCCATTCTAATAAGTGTGTATGGTGTCACTTTCTTTTGAAATCAAAGTAGCGTACTTGTTATCTTTCTATCTTTTAATCTTCACAGAAATGCTCAGCCCTATTCAATCTCTTCCTTGTTGCACTGGCTGCTTTTCCTAGATATATTTTTATTTGCTTATCTTCTAATTGCATAAATGTAACAGATTTAAAACATAACTAGATTAATTACATTCTCCTCCCCAAACTAATCAATGACCCTTTTATCAATCCTAATGGACACTTTCCTGAATTTCACATATATTTTCCTATATTTCGTTATTTACCAACAAAAGCACACCTTTATTTACCAATAAAAACACACTTTACCAATAAAACCATAATAGGCGCTTTCACCTATCCTCTTATGATCAGTAGCACTTTACATTGTTTGTTCCTAGAGAGGCAGATGAAACTATGTTAATCATGCTCTTTCTCTATTTTCACAAAAATTTTTTTAACATAGATATTAAAAATTACAAGATTAGTATCCCATTAATAATTTTTATAAATATATAGCATTTTTATAGAGTAGATATTTGTGTATACATAATAACTATGTTTCTAGCAGATTTTATTGCCTTTCTATTTTTATTGTCATAGTGGTCACCAGGCTCTTCTGTCAGATTCCATAGTTTAACATTGACTCACTAAAACCTAATATATTTTAATCTATTAAATTGCTACAATATAGTATAATAAAAAATATTGTTATAATAAAAAAAAAGAAATGTTTTACAATAAAGTGGGATTTTAAAAGACCCCAAAAAACCCCAAAAACTAATGATGTACTGTATGGTGACAAACATAGCATAATAAAATTTTTAAAAATAAAAATAAATAAATAAATAAATTGCCACAGCATAACCAAGACAAGTCCCTTTAAGTTAGCATAGCACACATTTTTGGGAGAACACTTTCCATTTCACCAAAACCAAAGTGGCTTTGACTCATCTTAGTCTTCTCTGTTCCAAATGAATGACATATTCCCCAATTACTCTGTATTCTCCTCTTTCATTTCTTAGCCACTCTGGAAGGTGGGTAGAGGCCATGTGATTAGTTTTTGTCAGTCTATTGTGACTGGAAATGATATGGATGCCCATGCAGTGATGATTCTGGAAGCCACATGCAGAGGGTGGTGTTAAACAAAGAAGCACATATCCTGGGTTCTGATATCATCAGGTCAAGTAGAGCCCAAAACAACCTCACATGAATAAATAATGGTGTACTAACACCTCAGATTTCAGGGTTTATATTCAATTAGAACTGCACTGCTGAAACGGGGAAATTGGTTGAGATTATCAGTAAATACAGGGGAAAAAAGCTTTATAGAGCTATTAAATAAACAGTCATAAAGATGATTATTATAGATGGTGGATACATAGACTAACTAACAGAAGATCACCAGTGTTTGTCAAGTACAAAATACAAAAAATGAAAAAGAAAACCATTTGAAGAGACAACACAGACCATTTCCTTGGAGTGAAAGTAGAAAATCTGCAAAATGAAAGCAAACCACAGTCCATGAAAAATGAAACATCAAGACTGAGATGGATCATTACTGACTGTTTAATATGTAGAATTTCAAAGATACAGAAAGAATTATTCAAGCATACAGGCAGAAAAGCAAAACCCATTGCAGTCAAGATGGTAATGTAAATTTGCATTTTAAATATTTCTTCTCTGGAAAGATAACTATAAAAAAAGTCATAGTTGTCTTCAGGGAAAAGATAAAGATCTTTTGGACCTTGAAATGGAATATACTCACAATGGTACACAGAGGCTGAAGCCATGAGCCTGCTCCGTAAGTGGATAGCCTGTAGAACACGGGTCTACAAATAACCTGAATTTAACAGGGCACAGTTCCAGGCACACTTCAATAAAACTGGATTTGAGATTGTATTCTCTTCTCATAAGAATCCATAAATTTCTCTGACCCCTGTCCAAGATTGTGATATATATCTCAGGTATCTACTTCAGTGGAAAAGAAGCAGACAAATGTCCTAAAGAGCATTTTGACCCTGCTGCAGTATCACACACCGAGAAGGAGAGTTAGGCTGCAAATATGTTGGTTCTCCTCTGAGGCACCCAAGTGTGAATGAAAGCAACAATAAAACAGAATGGTAGAGTTAGGTAAGCACAGAGAGAGAGAACATGGATAAGTGATTTTAAAAATCTACTACATTAGAACAGTAGCATTTAGAAAGAAAACCAAAAAAAAGCAAAAATCCGAACAATAGTAAGGCAATGCAAGACACCAAATGCAAAGAACAGAACAATATCAAGTTGATTTTAAAGGAAATGAGCTTAAGAACCTCAAAATATAAGCAACAGAATATAATCTAGAAGAAAAAAGGAATCAAGTAATACATATAGGCTGATAAAATTTTTAACTTGAATTTTGAACTAAAGATACATAATAAGTTGTAAAGATAAAATCAAAAGGTCTTATCCTTCTTTATGGAAGGACCCTATCCCTCATCTGGCTTCTCCCAACGGTGATATTTTGCAAAACTATAATACATATTAAAATCAGGAAATTGTAATTTGCACAATAAAATTTATTAGGCTACAGACCTAGTCAAATTCCACCAGGTTTTGCATGCACTCACTCCTGTGTGTGTGCATAGTGTAGTTTATGTATAATTTTGTCACTTTTTATGGCATGTATAGATTTTATAATAATCTCAATATTCAAGACAAAGAATTTACCACAATGAAGTTCCTTCATGTTATCTCTTACTAGCTACACCCTTTTCATTATCCTCTAAACTCGGACAACTACTAACTACTGATCCATTCCCCATCTCTGTAATTGCATGATTTTGAGAATGTTATAATGGAATCATACAGTACATAATTATTTGATAATGTATTTTTTCTAAGAATAATGCCCTTGAAGTCTACTTAAGCAGAGTGCATAAAAGTTCCTTTTTATTGGTAAGTATTATTCAATGGTATGGATGTACCAGAAAATGTTTAATTCATTTGCTGAGGAACATTTAGGTTCTTTTCAGTTTGGGCTATTAAAAATAAAGCTGCTGTGTTGAGTTTATTTTTGTGTATGGTGTAAGAAAGGGGTCCAGTTTCATTCATTCGCTGTCCAGTTTTCCCAATACCATTTGTTAAAGAGACTGTCTTTTTCCCATTGCATATTATTGTCTTCTTTGTTGAAGATTAATTGACCATGTAATTGTGGATAAGTTTATTTCTGGCCTTTCTACTCTGTTCTATTGATCTATGTGTCTATTTTTGTGCCAGTACCATGATGTTTTGATTACTACAGCTTTGTAAAATAACTCAAAGTCTGGAATTGTGATTCCTCCAGCTTGCCTTTTCTTTTTGAAGGTTGCTTTGGCTATTCAAGGTCTTTTGTAGTTCCATACAAATTTTAGGATTGGTTGTTCTAGCTCTGTGAAAAATACTGGTGATATTTTCATAGGGATTGCATTAAATGTGTAGATTGCTTTGGGTAGTATAGACATTTTAATATTTTTCCTCCAACCCATGAGCATGGAATGTTTTTCCATTTCTTTGTGTCATCTTCAATTTCTTCCATCAATGTTTTATAGTTTTCAAAGTCCAGATCTTTTACCTCTTTGGTTAAGTTTATTCCTAGGTATTTTATTATTTTTGGTGCATTTACAAATAAGATTGTTTTCTTAATTTCTCTTTCTGCTGCTTCATTATTGGTGTATACAAATGTAATGAACTTCTGAACATTGATTTCATAAGTTTTGAAAGTTTTACTTCTTCCTTACCAATTTGGATGCTTTTTATTCCTTTTTCTTGTCTGATTGCTGTGGCTAGAACTTCCAGTACCATGTTGAATAAAAATGGTGAGAGTGAACATCCTTGTCTTTTTCCTGACCTTAGGGGAAAAGGTCTCCATTTTCACCACTGAGGATGATGTTAGTTGAGAGGTTTTCATACAAGGTCTTTATCGTGTTAAGGTATGTTCCCTCTAAACACCCAGGCAGTAATTTCTCTAACATTGGCCATAACAACATCTTTCTACATATGTCTCCTAAGGCAAGGGAAAGAAAAACAAAAATAAACTATGAGACTTCATCAAAATAAAAAGCTTCTGCACAATAAAGGAAACAACCAACAAAACTAAAAGATAACCTACTAAATAGGAGAAGATATTTGCAAATGACATATATGAGAAAGAATTAGTGTCCAAAATATATAAAGAACTTACACAGCTCAACACCAAAAAGATAAATAATCCAATTAAAAAATGGACAAAAGACAAGAACGGACATTTCTTCAAAGAAGACATACTAATGGTCATCAGACCCATGAAAAGATGCTCAGTATCACTTATTATCTGGAAAATGCAAATCAAAACCATAATTAGATATCACCTCACACCAGTTAGAATGACAAAAATCAAAAATACAAGAAACAACAGGTGTTGGCGAGGCTATGGAAAAATAAGAAACCTTTTGCACTGTCGGTGGGAAGGCAAACTGGTGCAGCCATTATAGAAGACAGTATGGAAGTGCCTCAAAGACTTAAAAAAAGAACAATGCTATGATCCAGTAATTGCACTACTGGTTACTTATCCAAAGAATATGAAAACACTGATTCAAAGGGATACATGCACCTCTATGTCTATTGTAGCATGTTTACAATAGCCAAATTATGGAAGTAACCCAAGTGTCCATAGGTAGGTGAATGGATAAAGAAAATGTGGTCTATATGCATAAAATGGAATATTATTTACCCACAAAAAAGAATGAAATCTTGCAATTTGGAAGAACATGAATGGATCTAGGGTATAATGCTAAGCAAAATGTCAATCAGAAAAAGACAAATACAATATGATTTCACTCATATGTGGAATTTTAGAAACAAAAGAAAATGAACAAAGAAAAAAAAGAGAGACAAACTGAAAAACAGACACTTAATTATAGAGAGCAAACTGATGGCTACCAGAGAAAAGGTAGGTGGTGGGATAGGTGAAATAGGTGAAGGAGATTAAGAGTACACTTACCATAATGAGCACTGATCATATAATAATATATGAAGTTGTTGAATCACTCTATTATACAGCTTAAATGAATATAATTTAGTATGTTACTTACACTGGAATTAAAATTAAAAATAAAAAAATAAAGAAAGATGCTATGAGCATTTGTGCAGTTTTTGTGTGAATTTAGGTTTTCATTTCTCTAAGATTAATGCAATTGCAGTCCTGGGTAAGAAGGTGTGAGACTGGTTTTCTGAATGGCTGTACTATTTTACATTTTGACCAGCAATGTAGGAGATAGCCAGTTTTTCCACATCCTTACCAGCATTTAATGCTACAATATTTTAAATTTTTGTCATTTTAACATTCATGTAATGATATTACATCATGGTTTTAGTCTGAATTTCCTAATAGTTAGTAATATTGAGCATCTTTTCATGTTTACTTGCCATTCATATGCCTTTTTTGATGAAGCATCTGTTCAAATTATTTGTACATTTCCTAATTAGATTGTTTGTTGTCTTATATAGACGAAAGGGGTGTTAGTTTGCTCACCATCAGGAATATTGTCTCTGCTTCAAAGATATAGATATTCTGGAGTATTATAAAGAAGGTTCTATTACCTAAGGTTAAATACTGCTGTAAGAGATAAATCTCAAATATTATTGGCTTCACATATTAGGATTTATTTCTCATTTAACAAAATGAGAGTTTCTGATTGATGTGTAAATTTCCTCTCAGCTATGATTTAAGGAACTTGATTCTAGTGGTCTTATGATTCTACCAATCTCTATAGCTTCCAAATTTGTCATGCTTTTCTGCATTCATCATGTAGAAGAAGGAACATGGGGAATGATTCATGGAAATTCTTATGATTGAGGCCTGGAGTTGGCAAATACGTGTCTGCACATAGTCTACTGTTGAAAACTCAATCACATGGCCACAAACAACTATGTAGGAACTGAAAGACA
Source organism: Ailuropoda melanoleuca (assembly GCF_002007445.2). Lineage (NCBI taxonomy): Eukaryota > Metazoa > Chordata > Mammalia > Carnivora > Ursidae > Ailuropoda > Ailuropoda melanoleuca. Next base: position 23,559,077 of record NC_048218.1, read on the forward strand.
AGGGAAGCTCTGTGTCCAAGCAGATATTTCATGAACGCAAAGAAACCTCTGTCATATCTCCCACTTTACCAATCATCTATGTCAAACTCCTTCCACGCAAAGAACAATTCAATATCTCTCCATCACAGATAACCCCAAATCCTCTCAAAGTGAAAATCCCTCACTCTAGGGTGTTGACAGTTCTCTCTACTAAGATGTTATATTAATGGACTACTATTCTATCAAAAGTCAAATTTTCTCTGTTCTCAACAACTATGCAGAATTAATTCAAGGACATGATTACTAGGTTTAAGAAATGAAAGAGAGGGAACCATATAGTAATCACTGACTTTAAGAGGAGTGAAATTCTGGTAAGTCAACGTGGAAAGATTTTTCAACCCTGCAAATGGGAAAAAGTCCTGTGATTCACCCTAATTATTCTGTTTGGAAAATGCTTTCTGGTCCCTTGTTTTCTGATTCCCCTGGGCAATTCCTCTTTGGCCAGTAATCTTGTTTACATCTGAGTTTAGTGTTGCAGAGATGCATTATATTGGGCTAAGTACTTTTTACACCCTATTTTATGCTTTGGCAAATTTGGAAAGAACGAGAGATGTTTTAAGCCTTGAAGAATAAAATATTCATTCTAGGATTGTTTTGATGGTAATATTATTCCTTATAAATTTAGCGTACTTCTGATCTATCTTTTTTTTGTTTCATTCTATGTGCCAATAAATGTACCCAAAGTTCTTTCTAATATTTATCACATTCTACAGAATCAAAAATGCCATCTGTTTTTAAAACACCATTATTTTATGTACCACTAAGGGAAAAACACTTGACAATACTTTCTTATCAATTATAATTTTTAAAATATATCTTGAAAGAGCATAATGAAAGGTAATATATACATGAAATAAATTGGATAATTATTCCTGATACTCATTTTTAGAATCTGATTCTTCTGGATTCCAAGTCAGAGTTTTCCATCTCTGTTTTTCCATACAGTATTAGACTCTGTTCTGTCAAAAGTGCTGGTGACATAATATGTCTTAACAGTGCTCCCGGAGATTGAAGCCACAGAACCCATCCTCCAAATTTGTATGCGCATGTTCAGACATCAATCGCCATTGCTAGATGACTTGTAATGATTATTAAATGTATTCTGATTCAGAAATAATAAAATATAAGTGAATCTGTATTTTGGAATTGATGAAAATGGAAATACTCACACATGAAATATATCATTATTCCTCTTCCACACATTCTGTATGAACATAAGTGAGGGTTTCTTGTGTTCATCTGAAACCATAAGATCAAGGTGGGAAGGTTATCGTCTAAATTTTACACGTGCAACATGGCTAGCAAATTTTTTTCCTGAGAAATTTTAAGGAGACTTTTTTTTTGTTGTTCCTAGGAATCACTCTTTTGTTTACTTGTTTGTTTTTAAGATTTATTTATTTATTTAAGAGCGAGAGAGCACGAGCAGGAGGGGCAGAGGGAGAGGGAGAGAAAATCTCAAGCAGACTCTGTGTCGAGTGCAGAGCCCCATGAAGGACTCCATCCATCTCATGATCCTGAGATCTCGACCTGAGCCAAAGCCAAGAGTTAGACACTTAACCAATTGGGCCACCCAGGTACCCCAAGATTCACTGTTCTTTATCTCTTACTTTGGAGGTCTGGAAATAGTTGACAGTACCCATAAGATGGTTTCTGAATTCCCTATTCTTTTCTCTTCCCTTTTCAAACTAGTCAGGGATATCTTGGGTTTCTCTTTTTTCTTTTCATATCTTCCCTATTGCAACACATAAATGCCAATATGCATGTTAATTCTCTTCATCCACTTGCCCCCAAACCACAGGCTCAATAAGAATGTGACTTTTGCTGCTGTATAACATGGGTCCTCCATCTGCTCAGCATCTACTATCAGTTTTCACTCAATTACTAGTTGGAAGTGTTCCTTATTTTCTTGTCATTTAAGTGGAAGGAAATTATTACTAACGTAGGGGTTAAAATACATTAGCTATCTATGAGGGTGCCTGGGTGGCTCAGTCATTAAGCGTCTGCTTTTGGCTCAGGGTATGATCCTGGCATTCTGGGATCGAGCCCTGCATCAGGCTTCTCCGCTAGGAGCCTGCTTCTTCCTCTCCCACTCCCCCTGCNGTCTGCTTTTGGCTCAGGGTATGATCCTGGCATTCTGGGATCGAGCCCTGTATCAGGCTTCTCCGCTAGGAGCCTGCTTCTTCCTCTCCCACTCCCCCTGCTTGTGTTCCCTCTCTCGCTGGCTGTCTCTCTCTGTCAAATAAATAAAATCTTTAAAAAAAATACATTAGCTATCTATGAGATAGACCCCCAAATCTCAGTGGTTATATGCCCATTTAGACATAAAATTGAAAATGGACATTCCTGATTGGTGGGCAGTTCTCCTCCAAGTGTTGATGAAAGGACCATCTGGGTCTTCACCATCTTGACCATGCAACTTGCAAATTCATCATTTTTAAATGCATTATCCTAATAAAATAGGATAGAGTAAAAAGAATCAGCTTGTAGGTCAACTATAGAAAACAGAATTACAGAGGCAAAAAAAAGAATTAAATAAGAAAAATTTTATGACACAGGACTATAAAGATTATGCATGCCTTTTATTTGCATTCCCTTAACTAGAACTTAGTAATAAGATCAGCCACACTTACCTGCAAGGGGCAGGGAGCTGAAAAATATAATCTAATTATGTACCCAGGAAAAGGAGAAATGAGTTGGACATATAGTACTTATTGACCTTAAGATTAGTTAAGATAACATACACAAAAAGAAGGAATCTCAAGAGAATGAAAAGAGAGTTCTTTTGCCACACCTGGCTCTAGTGTTTTGCTCATTCCTTTTGAAAAGAAATTAGAATTTTTAAATAAAAGCCATTTGTATTTATAATGACGTATAATAATATTTAAGAAACTAAATTTAACTTTCAGGTCAAATCCTGATTTTGTTAGTTTTATGAAATTGTTTCATATTTATAAAATAAAATAATGCAGTTGTATTTAGCATCTGAAACCTGTGGGTGCATAATAATTAGTATATACCAATTAATTTGCTATGATGTTAAAACCTCAACTTTCGCTTTCTGAACAATTTTTCCCTAGGAGCAAGATCACTTTTAAAAAGCTTAGTCTGCTAATCCTTTGAGTTGACTCCAATTCCAGAACAGCTTAGATACAAAAATAGAAAACTTGGAATCTCACTTTCTTGAAATGTTTCTTTCCCAAATGGCCCCTTCTAAAGCTCCTGAGGACCCAGAGACCTCTGCAGAGCAGGGATAGAGACTGTGGTTCCAAGCAGTTGGGGCTTCATCTGCATGCAGAAAGAGACAGGTTGCAGTGTGGCATGCCAGCAGAGGCATTACATGTTTTTATCCTGGAGATGTTACTTCTTTTAATGTACAGAATTTCAGTAATATTTCCATTGCTTTATCTCATATCTTTCAAACCTAACCAGTTCGAGAGAGTTTTCTTTGGCAGTAATTTTAACATTATATTTAAAAAAATACACATAACCAAACACACCCACAAGTATAATTTTCACTGTACAAATTTTACACTATATAACCATATAGATTCAAATATATATGTTCTTTCTACAAGTGATATTTGTTTGTTTCCTTAATTATTGTTGTTTGTCCTAGCAAATTGCTTCTATGAAGGATTGTTAAATATTATCCAGAAATGTATGATACAATTTATTACTACAATTAGAACCAAAGAACCTTTTGCATATGTAAATATGATTTTAGCTAATCTGAGAATTACTATAAATTTAGAAATTAGGAACAAGAGGGAAATGCAGATTTTCTTTGTAAACATAAGTTTTGGCCAGTGTATAGCACTTGCTAACTCTAGCTAAACTAATCATTATATCATTATGGCAAAGCCAATATACTTTTGAGATTATGGAATATAATACTGGCTACAATAAATTTATTCCCTAATTATTTTTTCCAATGACATTAATATCCCTTATTCATGAATGTTAGAATGCTAAAAAATTTGTGATGCTAATATATTCAAACATTTCATTTTGCATATATTAGCATGATTTTTTGAAAAAGAAGTTAAATGAGGATGTGGTTCAGCTTATAATAATAATTTGGCATTCATATGTTCTTGGCAGGAAAAAGATAAGAGTGGGTTATAGAACACAGTGATATCAAAATAGAACAAAAAATAACTTATTGCAAAGCAAACACATTTCTTTGACTGCCAGGAATATTTTTACCCTCCCACCCTCATCCCCCAAACCCTTCTGCACAGACTTCTAACAGTTTCTTTGACAAGAACACAGAAAGCCATTTAACATATTTTTTTCAGCAATAGAAATAAATAGAAGATACTTAAAAAGAAGATTAATTTTGGGGAGAAGGAAGAAAATTAATAACAAATTGTAATGGTCAACCATGGGGGCTTAAGTAAGTACACTTGACAATTCTCTTTAAAAAAAGTGATGAGAGTTGAAATTTTCATTCTTCCCTCATTCTTCTCACTGTAAGAGTCATGGGTTTAATGTAAGTGGTTCTAGAGTGCATGTCTTTTTCATTTCTGCATTAATCAAAACACCTTATGCAGGGAGGCAATAAAATATAACAGACATGAAGACAAGTTCAAGATTCCAACTGTCTGAACTCTTATTAAAATCCTAGAATAACCTCAACATTTTAAGCTTTCTAATCCAAAAAGGAAATGTGTATTTTAATAAGGTTGTCATGAAAATGAAATAAAATAATCTATAGACAGAACCTAAAACAGCAAAATGACGGCTAATAAATGGAAACTACAGTAAACAAACAAGAAAATAAAATCATGTCCCTACACCTGAGAAAAAGACTTTTGCAATTCATTTATATGCAATGGACTGTGAACCATTTAGAATTCCTAAGTCAAGAAACATATTTTTAATTATGGAAATGTAAATTCACATTGGTGCAGATGAATAGTTCTTAGAACTATACTAATGATGAACAAAAAAATAAGAACTAGATTTAGACAAAATTGTATTATGTATCTATATATGCATCTGTCTTGTGTGTCACAGTTATCTAAGTTTGAATAATAATGGAAGAAATCTTAAAATACAGTGTTGACTCCTGTTTTTTGCATCTATTATTGCACAGTGAAATATTTAGTAATAAGAAGACTAGTAATGTATTTTACAGTTTCATCTAAATTCTAATTTAGAACATTTTTAAGCATGTACACTATTAACTGTTATGATGATTATGAAGGTTGTAACTACAATCCTAATTGTTATTATAACAATTTAAGAGATTATCAGAGACCAACTACTTTTGCTAATCTACATGTTATATATTATATATATTTTACATCTAGGAAGAGAATGCTAATTGCTATATATATGTAATTATTTAATACAACTATATGATTTCACTATTGCTATTGGCACTTTATCCATGTAAGAACAGCTTTATCCTTACCAAAGCTTCATAGTGCTATTAAGTGACAGGATACAAATCTCCATCTGTTAGAATCCAAACCTGGTGTTTATGAAAGCATGATGATTTGCTTGAGTGAATCAAGTTAAAATGGTGAAAGCTCAAATACCAAAAGGAGCTTATGTAAATGCAGAAGTAACAGGTTGCATATGCATACCAAATATGTTGCTATTTGGTGTGCCTGGGTGGCTCAGTCAGCTGAGCAACTGATTCTTGATTTCAGCTCAGTTCATGACCCTGGGGTTGTAAGATTGAGCCCACCCACCCCCACCACGGGCTCTGCACTAGGGAGGGGGTCTGCTTGAGATTCTCTCCCTTTGCCTACTTCCCCCCCCCTTTGCACTTGATGGCGCATGCTCTGTCTCAAATACATAAATCTTTAAAAAAAAGTGTTGCTATAACAGAAAATATAATTAAAACTAAAAGAAATATGAGTCATTTGGAAACAAAGGAAAAAATACACCTGTCAAAATCTAGTTCCTCTATCTTTGAAAATGACCTGCAAGGATAGTGTGGTCAACCTGCAGTCTGGAATTCACACTTCTTATTTACTGTTTAACTTGCTACACATCTCCACAACACTCATGTCCAAGATTATTTTATAGCAATTAGTTATCATTTGCTGAATACTAAATTTAATGGATATATTATGATAATTGTCCTAATAGACATTTTGTGCACTCTGACACTAAAGATTACCTTTTCTTCTGGACACTTTCTTCTCCCAAATGATTTACAGGATACTTCTTACTTCACTTAGCATATAGGTTAAGCTTCTGTAATGTAAAACCAAACCAACCAACCAAAATAAACAAACAAACAAACCAAAAAACAAAACAACAGCAAAGAAAATAATGGCTTGTTATTTCTCTCCCTCATGCAAATCCAGAGGCAGCCAGCTGTTCCAGGATGAACAAATAGCTCTGCTCCATTAGGTTGTCCATATACCGAGACTTTTTCTTATTTATTGCCCCTCTCTCAGGGTTACCTGGGACGGCTGTGGCAGAGATCTAGCACCAGTTCCTAGCTTTGTGAGTAGTGAGAATTATGAGAGCAGGCATACATTTTATATGTATGGATTGCTGCTCAGCTGTTAAGACTATTCCTATATTCAATAGCAACCTCTGGGTCATGGCAAATGCAATTTACTGATGGAGACATGTTTGTAGGCTCTCCTGACTGTCCATGAAAGATAGAATTGGCATTATACTATATTGGCATGGAGACATAGTTCTGAAACCCCGATTTTCTGAGGCGCTTCGTAATGCCAGCACAATTGCAAAAATGTAATAGATGATTACAGGAATCTCAGGCAAGTGATCTGAAAATATTCTAATTTTTCAAATACATTTTGGGTTTATCATCAGTAAAAGGATACTAACTGGATAAGGGGTTGACAGAAGACAGAAAACCATGAAAAAAAAAGAGTATTACAACTACCAAATGCATCAGATTTCATGACACGTTGAATAAATTAGAGCTATCAACTTGCTATAGATAGAATTGACCTACATTCTTTTCATTCCATGTTGTGTTATCTATCTAGTTGGCTAGCTATAAAACACACATAATAACAATTTTCTTCTGCAATTTTACATGAGACACGTTGGTAGTATAATACAAGACTTAATATTCCATTCTTTAGTTGCAGGGTATTAGTTAAACTGCGATAAAGGGAGAAAAACATTACTCAAAATGGTTTCAATGACTAATTCTCCCATTTAGAGAAGGAGGGAAGCACTCCTTTAGTGTAGGAAGTATAGATACATTTGTTATAGGAATTATAGTTACATTACCTTAGATAGAAGAATACAGCTATTGTTTATATTACAGGTTGGAAGTTTAACTAGAAAAGAAATTGTGTGTTTGGTGGCTCTGAGTGGCCAATGGTTGTGGAGGACTATAGCTATGAAGATTGCCTTATCCAACTCTCTCTAAAACTCCAATAGTATGCTCTAATGTAAATTGATTTAGAAGGCTACATACAATATTTTCCAGAATCTCTCAAAACTACATGTAACATTACTTCTGCCAAGCACATATTTATGCTTGAGATTTGAAATGTGAAAATGAGCCTCAGGTAAAGGAGGCTGTGTATCATTTGCCTTTTCCACTGGAATGAAGGTGCTGGTGATATTTGTGTTGGTTAGTGTGCAGCTTTAATGCAGGTTACATTGACCAGATCTTATTTTAAAAGGTGTTGAGTGTTCAGGTGCAGGCATTCCTTTTGCTGCTGTGGATCCTAACAAGGGTCTGGGTGCCCATCACTGTGGTGCAGCTTCCTGGTCATGGCAGATGCAGGAGATCCCATGGTGGACTAGATGGGTTTTGTTTGCCTGTTTGTTCTGGGAATTCTGAAAGCTTAATCTGGAAACTGTCCCTTCTGGGATTATAATAATTGTGTATATCACAACATTTAACTGACTTAAATCAGTTCTGTCTGAACTGGGTGAAATACATTGGCTTTCAAATGGCCCCCAGTGATTTCTACCTCCAAATAGTCCCACTCTAGTGTAATCGTTTCCCCTTGAATGTTCATGGGGCTTGTGACTTACTTCTAACCTATAGAACACAGCAAACGTTAGGGGGCATCACTTTCATGTTTGTGTTACAAAGGATTTTAAGTTCTGTGTTTCCTACACACTCACTATTGGCTTGTCCCTCAGTGGCTTTAATGAAACGCAATGCTGGGTTGTGAATTGCTAAATGAGGTTCCATGTGTTAAGGAACTAAGGGCAGCCCCCAGCCAACAACCAGCAACAACAGAGGTCCTTAGTTTAACAACCAACAAAACACCAAATTTCTGCAAGCACATCAGCTTGGAAGTGGATCCTTCCCCAGCAGAGAGGTAAAACCACGGACCAACCAACACCTTGATTGGAACCTCAAGAAATCCCGAAGACGAATATTCATATAAATCATATTGTACTCCTTTCATACAAAAACTAGGAGATAATAAGTGCATATTGTTTTAAGCTGCTGGTCTGTGGTAATTTGTTACATAGAAATAGGTAAACAATAGATATGCTTTCTAGTGTTCTGTATATAAGTTCATTAATAATGTACGTTATTCTATCCCATCCCTTTGAATTGACAGCTCTGAAATGTATTTGTTCACCTCAACTTCTTCCCTAGTGCCTATCATCCAGCCATTGCCTATTGAACAGCTCCTCATAATTTGCCCTTAAATGTAACCTCCCATTTTTATTCTCTAGCTTAATGTACACCCTAACACACACACACACAACTTTTGTTATATCCTTTTAAATTTGTTATCATTAATCCCTCAAGATGCAACCTGAAAAATATTCTAGCCTCCTTTATGATATTCTAAGAAACATTTGTTTTGTGCATCAAATGAGGCACCAGGTAAACACCATGCAGATACCTTTAAACTTTGAAATATGTTTCCTAATACTAATTAGAGTACTATCAACAAAAGTGTACATGAAGACCAAATGTTTAAAAGAGAGCCATTGCTCAAATTAAGTTTTTTCACCTGAGCAGTGTTAGTAAACAATGATAAATTCGGAAAAGAGTTAATAATCTGCCAGATACCACAGATTTTTTAAATAAATATTTTAAAAATATAAGCAACATATCCATCAAAACTTATTGTTTAAAAAACACAAATATTTAATATTGAAAAATAATGGATTGTGGAATGACAAAGTGTTTCAGTTACAGCCATTTAAGAAGGAACTCAGATCTGAATTACACGTTATTGCTTCTTGCTTCTTAAAGAAACAAATGCTTGATGATCTAATCCTGATGTGAAACTTGCTATTTGATCGACATGTTTTTGCATTAATTTTCATTAACCTCTGATATTTTTAGCTTTAGCTGGTAAGTAGCACATTGAACATGTGCTTGGATAAGTTGTCAGAAAAACTGATTTTATCTGATCTACGGGGTGGTTTTCATGTTAATTTTCATTCCGAAACTAAGGAATTAATTTATTTGAATATGTTTTGATTAGTTTTTGACAACTGCAAATGCTTATTTTGAGTTCTTTTGGGATATTCATCTGGATGTTTGGTTATATAGAAGAATAATTAAAACTTTTTTCTATATAACTGTCAGTCAGCGTTAGCTTTTGTATATTGATTTAATGTCAACAGTTTTAGAATAATGCAATGGAATCCATGCTTATATTACCTTATTCATAAATGGTATTCCTTCAATTTCCCCTATCAAACTCACAAGCTTATTACAATCTGAATCCATTTTCATTATATTTCCTGGGTCTTGTTCATACAGGTATCCATTTAACTCCTAATATGTTTCTGAATATGTTCTAGTTGCTAACCTTGACTAAATCCATAATGATGCATATCAAAATTTATGAAACATTTTTTCATAAATATTTAGATTTAAATAAAATAAAGTCTAATATTAATAAGCAAATCACATAACTTTAAAATTAGGACATCAAAATATGCTGAAGGACAACAGAAGGAATCAAATAATATAGCTAAGATAGACATAATTGAAATGGAAACAGGAGATTTAAAACAGAATACCAAATACTGGTTTGCCTACCACCCTCTCTCTCCACGCACACACAAAAATAGATAAATAGAAAATAAAAACAACACAGAGAACTGAAGGAAAACAATTACAGAACTGATGAAGAATAGAGAAAGTCAGCAATAATATTAGGAATGAAAGTAGAGACATAATTACAAGACAACAGAATTTATAAAGTAAGTAAAAAAATATTATGTTCAAATACATGACAATAAAAAGTTGATATAACCTAACTGTAGTAACCTAAACTGATTCAAGATCAGAGAACATTATAGGACATTTTAAGAAAGGAAGCACTCTGGCCAAACTCACTCATGGGCAAAGATGTAAGCATTCAAAGTAGCAAACAGTATTTGCTTTTTGAAATAATATTAAAGTCAATCCTATTCTGTTCTATTTGTTCAGTTATTGTTTCTTTCACTAAGACTGCGGGAGTCTCTTAGTAAAAACCTGCGATTTTTAAATTTGTACAAATTATAGATTTTTGTTCAATTATCAAGAGATAGTTTTTAACATTTTTATGTTCCTATTGTTAAATTAGATTAGAGCTATTGATTTTTGCACATTAGAGTAATTATAAATCACTCACTTTATACTGTTTTTATGTTATCTTGTTGATCTCTCTATAATTTTAAAGTTTCTTAAATTTTCTAGATATACAGTCATACTACTACAAATAAAACATGGTTTATTTCATCATTTAATGCTAATGATGCCCTTTATTTATTTTTTCTTGTTCTGTTTATTAAAAACTCACATTAATATTGCATGATAATCTTAATGCCAGCCATCCATCTCTCCTTCCTTAAATATTTTTATAATTTAAGATAATATGAACTGCAGATTTTGGAAAATTACATGTATTATGTTTAAGTAGTTTTATTTCTATCTTATTTAGTGTTTTTTACTAGGAATGACTGCTGTATTTTATAAAATGACTTCCTCTACTGTTAATATCACAAGACTTTTTTCCTATAATTTGATAATATTATCAATTATGCTAAAATATTTTTCTCTTTTTGAAATACATCTATCCTATTGGGATAAACATTCTTGATGTTCATGTATTGTTCATTTAAAAGACCACTGTGTTCTATTTTTTAACAGTTTATTTATTTATTTTTCCAACTATGTTTTCTTGAGTTCTGAATCCATCTATCACAAGTAACCTTTTTAGAAATAGATCTTTATTTACTCTTTTAATCTCTTCCACAGAGATTAGCATCCAATTTCTCCACTTTAGAGGGTTTATCAAGTGAAAAATGAACAATGGAAAATAATATGACTTTTAACATATTTTCATCATTTTTTATAAGTCACTGTATTGCCTTTCAAACTATTTATTTCAATAATGCCCTCAAACTTCTTAAAACTCCTTATGACAATTTTGGAATTCAACAATTGTGATTCAGTTGAAGAAATATGATTTTTATGTTCAAGTACTCCTGAGGTGCTAACTTAACAGTATCTACTTTTTTTTTCTTTGTGACTCTGAATTCAGTTACTTAGTTACTGAGTTTAGTTACTAAGTTTATCTTACTCAGTTAAGATACTGCCTTTCTTAGGGGGCACTTGGGTGGCTCAGTCAAAGAGGCCAACTCCTTACTTTCTCTCAGGTCATGATCTCAGGGTCCTGGGACTGAGCCCTGGGTCGGGCTCTATGCTCAATGGGGAGTCTGCTGTAGGATTCTCTCTCTCCCCCTCCTCCTCCCCCCACTTGCTCGTTTTCTTTCTCTCTCTAAAATAAATAAATAAAAAATCTTTTTTAAAAAAGATATTGCCTGTCTTACAGGTAGTGATACAATTAAATATAATAAAAATTCATGATTCTTTACAGTTTGTGGTACATAATAGAAACTCAATATAATTTCCTCTACCCTTGCGGTTTGATGTCTTTAAATATCACATAAGCCACTAAAAAAAAATGTCTTGATTGTTACACATCTTTGTCTTTAGTGAGAAACTTTGACTCATGGAAATAGCTTAAACTCATTAATGCTCAGGTGTGGAATTAACGTGGATAATCATGACATAGAGTTCCATTTCTTGTTTCCAAAAAAAAAAAAAGAAGAAAGAAAGAAAGAAAGAAAGAAAGAAAGAAAGAAAGAAAGAAAGAAAGAGAAAAAACATAATGATTAATAAGGCATTTCCTGTAAAGTTTATAAACGTATTCTGAAGACAAGATCANACACCACGGTATTGAGTGCAGACATTTAATATATAAATTTAAAAATCTGGTGGACAAGAAGTGGGGTTAGCATGGCAGGGGAAGTAATGATACCAAAAAGACCCCCAAGTCCTGTCATCAAGAAATTCCTGCAGAGGACACTGCTTTCTGATTATACTGCCCATAATTAACATCTCAGGTAAAAATTACTTGCAAGATATAGACTGTAGTCACGTTCTCTGACTATTACTTGAGTTTGCTGCCACTGCTTTCTTTGAACCTTAGGTCTCAGATGACAGGAATGAAGGATTTTCATTAACAAATGTGAAAAAATTATAAAGTATGTTACTTTTGGTGATAGAGATGACTATTGTATTTCTCTTCCAAGCCAAGTTTAACACAGAATTTATTTTCCCTCTGAATCTAGCCTTTAGTTATTTCCATTGAAGCTTGTAACAGTGGCTCGGAAAACTCAGTGGAATTAGGAAGGGGTCTTTGCTCTTAGTCTCAGAAGACTAGTTGAAAGGTCTTATTAACCCGGGCACATACATCTCAAGAGGTTTATTTTATGACTTTATCTTTTAGAGTCTAGAACCCACAAATGCCTCTGACTTTGTATTAAGACAAAAAATGTTGTCTTTTTTGTTGTTGTTAGATTCCACAGGTAGATTATCGCAAGCCTTTTATGGGGAATAGGGGTGGTGGTATTTACCTGATTCTATACATTTGATTGACACACTGCAAGCTCTGAGATAGCCGAAGAAGAAGAGTGTATGGAGTTCACTCATCTGTGTCCTTGTCCAGTCTAACTAAATCCCTCTCTTATGTAGGGCTATATTGCTTATGTGGGGTCTTGGCTTTCCTATTTATTTATTACATTTTTCTTGTGAACTTTTTTTTTTTTTTAAAGATTTTATTTATTTATTTGACAGAGACAGAGACAGCCAGCGAGAGAGGGAACACAAGCAGGGGGAGTGGGAGAGGAAGAAGCAGGCTCATAGCAGAAGAGCCTGATGTGGGGCTCGATCCCAGAAGGCTGGGATCACGCCCTGAGCCGAAGGCAGACGCTTAACTGCTGTGCCACCCAGGCGCCCCGGGATAAACATTCTTGATGTTCGTGTATTGTTCATTTAAAAGACCACTGTGTTCTATTTTTTAACAGTTTATTTATTTATTTTTCCAACTATGTTTTCTTGAGTTCTGAATCCATCTATCACAAGTAACCTTTTTAGAAATAGATCTTTATTTACTCTTTTAATCTCTTCCACAGAGATTAGCATCCAATTTCTCCACTTTAGAGGGTTTATCAAGTGAAAAATGAACAATGGAAAATAATATGACTTTTAACATATATTCATCATTTTTTATAAGTCACTGTATTGCCTTTCAAACTATTTATTTCAATAATGCCCTCAAACTTCTTAAAACTCCTTATGACAATTTTGGAATTCAACAATTGTGATTCAGTTGAAGAAATATGATTTTTATGTTCAAGTACTCCTGAGGTGCTAACTTAACAGTATCTACTTTTTTTTCTTTGTGACTCTGAATTCAGTTACTTAGTTACTGAGTTTAGTTACTAAGTTTATCTTACTCAGTAAGATACTGCCTTTCTTAGGGGGCACTTGGGTGGCTCAGTCAAAGAGGCCAACTCCTTACTTTCTCTCAGGTCATGATCTCAGGGTCCTGGGATAGAGCCTTGGGTCGGGCTCTATGCTCAATGGGGAGTCTGCTGTAGGATTCTCTCTCTCCCCCTCCCCCTCCCCCCACTTGCTCGTTTTCTTTCTCTCTCTAAAATAAATAAATAAAAAATCTTTTTTAAAAAAGATATTGCCTGTCTTACAGGTAGTGATACAATTAAATATAATAAAAATTCATGATTCTTTACAGTTTGTGGTACATAATAGAAACTCAATATAATTTCCTCTACCCTGCGGTTTGATGTCTTTAAATATCACATAAGCCACTAAAAAAAAATGTCTTGATTGTTACACATCTTTGTCTTTAGTGAGAAACTTTGACTCATGGAAATAGCTTGAACTCATTAATGCTCAGGTGTGGAATTAACGTGGATAATCATGACATAGAGTTCCATTTCTTGTTTCCAAAAAAAAAAAAAGAAGAAAGAAAGAAAGAAAGAAAGAAAGAAAGAAAGAAAGAAAGAAAGAAAGAGAAAAAACATAATGATTAATAAGGCATTTCCTGTAAAGTTTATAAACGTATTCTGAAGACAAGATCAAAAAAAAAGTGCAATACAAGTTTTGAGCCCTGGTAGCATCTTTGAATTAGTGGTAACACCTTTTATTTACTACCGTGACAGCATAAGACAAGGTCTGACCATCTTTTTCAGGTTGGTCAAGGATATGTTCATTTGGACGTAACTTTCTTGTAGTTTGCTTAGTACGAAAACAACCACTAGGATAATCAGTTTCTTACATGACTCTCATGGCAAATTAATAGTTCTGTTTTGGTATAAGTGATCTTCAACATTCTCTCTTTAATTTGGTCACATGTTTACTCCACCAAAACCCTTTCACACGCCAAACGAAGCTTTTATGGGGAATTCTCCTTATAAACGGAATGCTGCTCTTATTGACAACTTCCCTAATGGTGCAGAAGGGACCCAGGAGATTGCCAGTGAATCTTGCATGGTCTTTCTAGGGTTTGATAAGGATAATTGAAGTACATTCCTACTCACCTAAAAGGAGAAGCACAGTGAGACAAGATATAAGATTACATTTCATGAAGTTCTAAAACACTTTTCTTGCCTGTGGATGTAACGGCCCAATATCAGAAACCCTGGCAGTAGCAGAATTATGACATATTTCACCACCAAATGGAGTTCAGTGCACTAGTGTTTTAAATATCTGTTTATGTGATAAATTTCTTACCCTACTTTAGAATGTGCCAAATGGATTTTAGACTCCTTTGGGAGACTGATGTTCCTGATTTCTATGGCCTAACAGAAACTCTTGATGCAGAGGGTAGTAGACATATGGTGGTACTCTACCATATATATCAATATTGATTAAATTATTAAATAAGAATTTCATTTTATGAATTTTAGGTGAAAGGTTGATATGTCTATCTATCATCTATCTATCTATCTATCATCTATCTATCTATATAGCAATAATCTGAATAACAGATTTTGTTTTTTGGTTAGATGCCTGAAGTGGCTGAATATTACTTATGTCATTGTCCTCCCTGATCTAATTGCCATAATATAAAGAGGGCCAAGTATTACACTGACCTTTAAGTGATATATGACAAAGGGCACTCAGTTAAGGAAAAAAAAAAAAAAGAAACATACTAATGTTAACTAAAGGAAACAAACATTTTCTAAGCAATTGGAAGGAGGAATCTTCTACAGAAACTTAGAGATCATAATTCACTATTTAAAAGAAATTTTTTGAGAGAGTAGAGTATGCAAATAAGATACGTAAATGATGACCTTCTTCATGAGCCGTTGTACCACTCCGGCCCCACTCCCCCACAGCCCCCCCCCCAAAAAAAAAGAGAGACACTCAGAAAAGCAGTGGTAAAACAGTAACAGACAAATCCAAATTATGCTCAATGTTGAGTCACCTGGCAAAAATTTTAAAAATTATCATTAGTTCTTCAATAAGATGTTAGATAGCTATAGATCAATAGATGGATAGATCAATAGATAAATTGGTAGATAAATGTTTGGATGAGAATTAAGATTGTATTGCAAGAGGAAGCAAAACCAGATAAGCTAAATATCTTGAAAAACACTGTCTTATTCAAATTTGTTTTGCTTTGTTTTTACCGAGTGTGAGATAGATAGATGGAAATGATAGAAAGATGATAGATGACAGATAGATTGATAGATGATAGATAGATAGATAGATAGATGATAGATAGATAGATAGATAGATAGATGATAGATAGATACAAAGACAGACAGACTCTTGGAACCACTGACATAACATGAAATAATTTCAGTTGGCCCTCCCCAGGAACATGCTTGTCTAGGTGAGAATCGCGATGTTCCAGAAGGAATTGGGCCTCTGTAGACTAAAAGTAGGAGTCAGTATGGACTAGAGAGAATAAACAGTGTAGCTGGGAAAGTTATCATTTGGGCTTCTTTTGTCACTGAAAAACTTGTTCAAACAGAATGTCTGTATCAAAGCATTAACATGGTATACATTAGAGAAGTACTTTCCTGTTGGAGGAATTAAATTCCCCCTCTTGCCTGATTATTCATTATTTTAGAGGTAATTACTAGATTTTACTACAACTATAGATAGTTTAAGATTAATGGCATATATTTTATCATGTTATGTGATACACATATAAAAGCTGAATTTAAGTAGGAAATATAAAATGGTTTTCCCTGTTCTAAAAATGTGTCAAACTTAGAATTAATCATTATCTACTAAAATAAAGGAAAAAATCCCTCCCTCCACATTGTGTGAAACAGAACCCACATCCATCACCTTATCGTGCTGCCTAGGACTGCTAATGTCTTAAATCCATAACATTTTACTCAAAGTACTCACTCCTTAAGAATAGACATCAGGCAAAATCCACAGATGTTTGATTTCTGAAAGCCAGGCATTTTTCTGAACCAGGATAAACTTGTTTAACTCTACTTTTCTTTACAATAATCCCAGAAGTCTCCTCTATCCACATGCATTCGTCTCTACAGCACCATTTTCCCACTGATGTCTAAATCTTAGGATGTTAACAATTTCGTTTCAAGATAGAATTTTTTCTACAATGTATCTAGGAAGGCCTACATGTTGAAAGGAAAAAGAAAAGACAAAACATAAATCTGAAACATAAGTGAAAATATGAGTAAGAGTGGTTTTAATTATTGTGACAAAATAAAACACATAGCTATTCAATCCCTAATTCCACATGGGGAACATAGTCCATAATCAATTTCATTCTCTTACTGCCTTTACTTTGGTATCTCTGGTCTAGTAAAAAAGAAATGCAATAACTTCTTCATTCCACCAAGGGGGTATTTATTCCTTTACTGCATCTGTCCTATGAGCCAGAATGGCCCCCTCCTGATTAGAAGTGGCTCTGTAAACAGATAATTTCCTTTAAAGGAGAAACTTGGGTACTTGACATAAGTTGCCAATTGTTTCTTTCATTTCTGAAATGTGAGTGAGAATTGCTGAGTTTATAACCTTTCCAGGGTGGTTTTTTTTTTTTAAGATTTTATTTATTTATTTATTCGAGAGAGAGAAAAAGAGAGAGAGCTCACAAAGACTGGAGAGGGGTAGAGGGAGAAACAGGCTCCCTGATGAGCAGGGAGCCCAATGTGGGACTGGATCCAAGGACCCCAAGATCATGACTTGAGCCAAAGGCAGACGCATAATGGACTGAACCACTAAGGTGCCCCAATGGATCCTTTTTTGAAGGCGAAATTCCAGCACTTACTGTGTTATCACAGTGTACATACATTCTCATGATTTGATAGTTTTAAGCAATTTTTTGCCCATCTCCCATTACCAAAAAAAATAAATAAATAAAAAGATTTGTTGTGTATGATTTTATCTGGGAAAATATATTATTTTACTGATGTTTAAAACAAAATGTACTTTATTGCATAGATAATGAAAATTATCTGTTTATTATATGGGATTTTGTAGACAGGAAGAAGGCAAGAGTGGTAAAAGAGGAACCACAACCAAATCCGGAAATAATAATTTGCTATGTAAAAAAAATTGTACTTGTAAAGAGATGAGCAATATTTTATATTGTTTCACATACGTGTTGCACTTAATAGATAAGTTATAGTCAGTAAGTATTAAATATTTATTCAGTAAACATAACATCTAAGAATGGGGCAAAACTTGGTTTGTCTTACAACTCTGAATTTACCAATCCTGGAAATATGCCTTCACTGCTTTTAAAGCTCATGTATATTCACGTGCAAATTGGAATACTAACAATGAATTCCTAGGGTTTTTATAAATACTATATAGAATAATGTATTTTAAAGCGTTTAATATGATAACTATAAGGGCATACTAAGATCCATGGGTCTGCTTTGCTGTCTAATAATTTGTGTCCCTGAGAATTAATGTTCTTTAAATATTTGCTCAATATTTAGAAGATAAGGAGAAGGCTTACTTTAGAAAGGAACTTACTAAAGTAACTTACTTTAGAAATAAGCCTTACTTTAGAAAGAAAGAAGAGAGACAGTAAAAGAAAGATCACTGCTGGCATCACTGAGCTTATACAAGTAGCAAGAGCTAATTCAGTGCTCAGTGCAAGCTTTCATACCTACCCACCTCAAAAGAGATCTGAGGTTACCATACTTTCTCTCCTATTAACATAGTTTGATGTGCATTATTGTTACTTGATTATAGTGCTTGTGATCTCACCTTCCATCTCTAATCTGAGAGCTCATAAAATTATTTCTTCCACCTATGCACTGCACACTTCCTAAGAAAAGTTCTGAGAAAATAAAGTTTTCTCCAAGGTACAGGTTCACTGATAAATTTAACATCTAGTGATATTGTAGAAAACATCAACAGTGTAGATTCTTTCCTCATGAAAATGCCCAGTTGGTCCATGTCTTAATCCAAATCTTAGCACCTGATAAAAGAAAGTGCTCATAGATATTAAAATGCTTTCTACCTTTGCCCCTTTCCTTTCTTTCTCTTTCTACTTTTTGTTTCTACCCCCACTTTTCTTTTTCCTCCTTTCAGAGGAAATTATGTGAGCCAACAGTTGAAGTGAAGATGTATTTGTCATATTCAAGGAAGCATGAATGAAGACAGTTTAACTGAAGAGAATGTTTTCTAGGCAAGAATAAAAATAAGCAGTAATTAAAACTATAATGTCAGCAGAGGCCAGTTAATGGAAAACAATGAAGGCCAATTTGATGAGGTTAGATGCATGAGATCCTGAGGGTCTGAGGTTGAATGGCAGGGAGAGTTGGAATGGAATCCTACGGTTTTTCAGAAAGCTTACTTCAAAAGGAAGAATGGTCATGATGACCCGTGTAAGCAATTAGGAGATAAGGGTGGCATTAACTTGTTTTTATTGTCATGAAAAATGACCATCCCAGGATATCGGCCCACCATTACAACTTTATAGTAGAGGAGAGTAAAAAGCTAAGAGTTTTGGATGGCAGCAAAGCAAATGGAGAGGAAAAGATGAGTGCAAGAAAATTTCCAGGGGAGAGAATGTTTGTAACTGACTACTCTTAGGAGCAAAGTAAAGTGATTCAAAGAGAAATTTAAGCTTTTTAATCAATATTCTTGGTAGAATTACTGTATCATTACTTAAAAAGAAGTGTCCAAAGACAAGCTTAGTTAGGGCATAACATGATGGGTATTGTGTCCAATGTTAGAAAATTAATGTAAAATACAGAAAGGCTTAAAATGATATAATGATTCTAAATAAGAATACAGCACAATATTAAAACAACCAGCAACTGAATGAAGACATGGTATAGACAACGAGGAATAACAGAGATTCAGAAGGAAAATTTGTGTAAGCTGAAATCAAAGTAGGGTATTATTACTGAATATTAAAATAAACAAATTTGAGATATGAAGGTATTAAAACCTCATGTAATACATGAAAGCAGAAAATAATTGCCTCCGTATAAACATTTATTTCAAAAGCTGTAATATCACTTTTTCATATGTTACGTGGATGGTTATTGGGTAGATGATGCATAACTAGAAGTTATATGAACTATTTATACTGTTCATTACCTCATTGTGGAGAAGCAGTGAGCTTTTATTTCCCTACTGGATATAAATGAAGAGACACACGCATCCAAACATAGCGGAACTGGAATGCAGTGTTTCCCTAGTGAGCCGTGTTCGGTAATACATATTCAGCCTGAGAGCGTGCAGACCTTTCCCTATGCTCACAAAATGTGCATTTCCCAGCTTACCAGCCTCTACCGAAACAGAGCTACACTAAGCAACGTAGAAGCGCTGTCTGTTGAACACTTTCATTAATTAAGATATTACATAATACTACATTGAATAAGAGTTTTTTAATCCCTAATGATTTCGATCATGAAATTTATTTCCTTTACAAAACTGCAANTTACATAAAACTACATTGAATAAGAGTTTTTTAATCCCTAATGATTTCGATCATGAAATTTATTTCCTTTACAAAACTGCAATAAACAAGCATATGTGAAGATGTAGATTCAAAGACCATAGTAAAATGGGCATTTGTCCAAAAGGAAATGTCTAGAAAGAGTGCTATTGTACTTACTTACTTTTTTAAAAGACTTTATTCATTTATGTATCTGAGAGACAGAGAGGCTGAGGGGGAGGGAGAGGGACAAGCAGACTCCACACTGAGGTGGGAGCCTGAGGCAGGCCGATCCGCCACCCGGAGATCATGACCTGAGCCAAAATCAAGAGTTGGAAGCTCAACTGACTGAGTCACCCAGGTGCCCTGAAATGGTGCTCTGTTGAAGTACAACGTATCCTTATTTCTATACTTGAAATTAGGTTCATTGAAATAATAAGAATTACATAGTTTTGTCCATTAATGACATTTTATATATATATGCCATTGTTTCATTATATCATGAAACTATGCCCCTAATTTTTTCATATTATTCTGTTGAACTCCACATATACAAACCAGCACTCTATTCTGTTGACTAAACTTGACTACTCAGTTAATATTCATTTAAGTTAATGACAAATATATCAGAAAACATTTCAGGTAGTCAAAACAGAAAAAACAAAAACAAAACAGAACATCTGTATGAAAATGTGGGCAATATGAAATAAGATTGGTTGAAGCATAAAGAAAATGCTGAGATGTCATACAAGGGAGGTAATACAACCCAGAAATTAGCAACTGCGGAAGCTTCCAACCCTGTGAGCTGCTAGGACAGATAGAGAGTATGGGGAGACTAGGGCCCAGAGGCCAGATTACCCCACAGAACTAGAATTATAGGTGAGTTGTTGCTGCTCATAACCTCTGCCAGAAATGCCTTCTGAGGGATGCCTGGGTCCCTCAGTCTTAATTAAGCGTCTGCATTCAGCTGGCGTCAGGATCCCAGAGTCCTGGGATTGAATCTCGGCTCCTTTCCTCGGCAGGAAGCTTACTTCTTCCTCTGCTTGCTGCTCCCTCTGCTTGTGCTCTCTCTCTATTAAACAAGTAAGTAAATAAAATCTTTTTAAAAAAGGAGAAGAAAGAAAGAAAGAGAAAGAGGAAGAGAGAAAGGAAGGAAGAAAGGAATACCTCCTGAGACAGAGTGGGAGGGGAAGAAGTAGTCTGACTGCTCTGGTTCTCCTATTTGTCAATCCCTGGCCAGTGCTTGCCATTGGCAGACTCCAGCGAACAGCAAGGTGACCTGGAACACCAAGAAAGAAAACCTCCAAGGCTGAGGCTCCCGAGACACCTAACAGAGCAGACGAAGGGCAGAGGACTAACAGGAGGGCCAGTAAATCCTCAGAGGAAGAGCAATTATAGAGCAATCTACTCATTTGAATTCTGAGAAATACACTATGTACATCAATGAAGCATTGTAAAAGTAAAAAACAAAACAAAAAAAAATTTGACCAGCAGCTGAAAGTCCTACCCTTAACTAAGGAGTAGGATTACAGAAGAATGACTAAAAAATGCACATTATAATGACGTGAAATAAAAACCATTCTTGGGATGGTACATAGTCATTGAAATATTTGGTTAATAGAAAAATGTGCTCTCTTAAAAACATCACTTACCCTTCTTGGTATACAAACAGAATAATAAGTCTATTTAATCTCACTTTAACTTGAACTTTTCAAGGATCCTGAAAATAGGAGAAAGACTATTTTTCCTACACTCGAGCCTTCAGAAAAGGATTTGTTTGCTGGTTATGCCATTTGCTACGTCTGTGGTTTTTGTCAAATTAGTTGCTTCTCTGAGCTTTATTTCTGTACTATAATAAGTATTGCTCAGTATATCTTGCAGAAATGTTGAGAGTTCAAACAAGAGATGGTCCTCTCTTTAGAAACTACAAAGACTGTTAAATTATAAAACAGTTTTTAATATTTTAATTTTCATCAAAATATAGGTATAAAACGTGGATCTTTATTAAAATTTTAACAGACCTATTCTTTTTTCTTATTATTGTAAAACGTTATAATGTAAAACTAAAAATTGGAATCAAGTTATAATTGCTGAAAGTAAAAAAAAAAATTATGGAACTGCGGTACAAGTTTGTCTTTAAGGAAGAAACATCTTCATGTTTCATGGGGGTAGTTTAAAAATCATGCCATACATAACAAGTAAATGTTTTATAAAATTATATTTGTCTTTCTCATTATAATACAGAAACATAGTGTGCTATATATAATAGATTATGTACATTATCATATATAAAGTCTCTTACAAAGAGTTAGAGATATTTTGAGCTCACATTGAAATTTGTGAGTATATGTAGGTGTACCTGTGTGTTTCTTTGTGAGAGAGAAATTTGGTTTAGCCTTGATCCGTGATATAGAACACCTTAAATTCATCCAGTGCTATTAAAGAAGTGTACTTTAAATCAGTTTGATTTTATCAAGGCAATTTATTTTGCCCTCATACAAATGTAGGAATGATTTACACTGAGTGTCTTTATCTCATAAAATAACTAAATGAGTTTTCTGCTTCAAAAGTACTTAAATCATACAAGTTCCTCCATTTATGCAACAATTTATGCTTTCAGCAATACAAGCATAATATCAAAATCTGTTATTTTTGATATCTTTTTTTTACATGCTCATTGTTTATAACTCAGTTTAATCTAATTACTCTTTGTTGTATTTTCTAAACCCAGTTGTGTATTTATCACCAAAGGTCTTATCTAGATCACCATTACCATTAATCATTTGTGAATTACTGGGCTTCTTATGCATTTTTATAGCTTCCATTTCATTTGCTGTCTGGTGTTCCCTGAGAAGCAGCTAAACCAAGTATGTTCAATTTAGTGTAGCTTTTTCAGTAAATGACTTCAGAACTATCAGTCCTTTTTGTACTTGGGCAAGTAATCTTGCATCTTTTTTTTCACGGTTAAAATCACAAAACAATCTCGTTGGGTAAATAGTAAAAGATTAAATTCAGTAAAAAAAATCACAAAAATCCTAATGAAGCAGTAAATTTGAATATTTTTTCAATAATTGGAGATATCTCCATTGATCACAATTGCTTGTGGCTCTTTGGCATGGTGACACCAAGGATGCCACATTTTCCTTTGTATTTTTGGCTCTGACAGTAACACGTCTTACAAAATGTGAATAGATACCACGTGTCAGAGTGCAAACACAGCTACCTCCGCACCAGGAGCAGTCACTGACAGGCGTTGGGAAAAAACAATAACTGTTCTCTTGAGTGTAAATAGAAGATTTTCAGAAAATGACCCTGCAACAATGTAAAAGGCACTCTGAGGCACTCTTTGTAACTCATGCTATTTCTATAAATTTGGATCTGTCTTGGGAATAAGGTTCAAAATTTTGCAAGTCACTGATTCTTAGAGTTATAGGGCAGGAATTTAGAGGAATCTTGCCCAGAGTTCCTTAATATTGTGGTAGAAATAGAGAGAAACTTGTTGGGAAGCTAATGAGCTACAGGCGTAAGGCTCCTGCCGTTTTCCTGAGAATCGTGCATTCTGTCCACATGCAGCTGGTCATCAGGGGGTCATCAGAGCGGTTTTCCTCCTGGTTTACTAAGAGCCGGCAGAGGCGTCTTTGCCACTTCTTTGCCACCAGCTTTTCCACTGGTTGTATGTAATTAAGTCCCTCTAATAAATTCATTCTCCTTGAAATAACTAGAGCAGTGTCTGCTGTTCTGAAATAAATATAACTTATACATCTTAATTCTGTTTGAGTGTGGATCCCACAACTTATTGAGAGCAAACACTGATTTAAATTTATTTTATTTTTAGTTAGAATATCATAAATGGAAAATATGTATTGAAGCAATT
Source organism: Ailuropoda melanoleuca (assembly GCF_002007445.2). Taxonomy (NCBI): domain Eukaryota; kingdom Metazoa; phylum Chordata; class Mammalia; order Carnivora; family Ursidae; genus Ailuropoda; species Ailuropoda melanoleuca. The sequence continues at coordinate 23,583,176 of NC_048218.1, forward strand.
TGGAGTCAAAATGTTGAGTTTATGTTAACATATATGAACCTTTAAATGACTCTTTCTACAAGAAATATATATGGGTTTTCCACAGTGTATACTAACATAAACTGTATTACTGATATTTCACATTACCAAATTTTCTAACTTCATTAAAATTTTATAGTATGCATTGGACTTACGTGTGTATATAAACACACACATGCATACAGATACACACACATATATGTATACTGAATTTTATTGAATAGTTACTATGGACCAAAGATGCTTTCATAAGTTCTTTTCACTTAACTCTTAATTCTCAAAACTGTCTTTTTTATATTATTTGTTCATTTGTTCATTTGACATCTCAAAACAGGTTAAGTGCATTTCTAAATTAACATTTCACAAAGAGGAATTAAATGCGCTTAATCTATCTCCTGAAAAAAATACCCTTACCCACCATGCATACTGCCCCTCACAGTTACTTTATTGGTGAAGAGTTTGTTCGCAAATCTAATCATTTAGGAATACAGTCTATGTCTGATATTTATTTCATGCAGAAACAAATGTTAGTTATAAAACATATTTTGGGGGGTTTTATTTTATGTTTGTCAGAAATTAAAATAGAAGAGTGTTTGTATCCATTGATAAAGAAAAGAGGAAAAAGAGAATAAAACCAGAACAAAACCCTCAACAACAGTAGCAAGAACAGTAACAACAGATTCTGGTTGAGATTGTTGTGTATGAGAAACCGAGTTAAAAATTTTTTTGAAAAAGAGATAGATGATTAAATACATTATTCTCTGAAAATGTGTATTCGACTTTTTTCTAATATATATTTTGAAAACAGGGATACTGACCTTAGATAATCATCAGGTGTTTATAATGCATGGATCTGCAGACAAATAAAAATAGAAATTTTGTAATGTCCATTCCTTTTTCTTATAGCACTTTTAGAAGTAAAACAATGTGATCCCAGAAGCACTGGGATAAGAATTGGTGGAAACATTTCTGGAGGAAAAGTACTGACAAGATGAAACTTTTTAAAAGGATCTCATGTTGTCTTTGATGACACCATTGTTGGATGGCCTTTCTCAACCACTACTAAACTATTCCAGTCACCGTGGAAATTTGGAGAACAAAAAGAGTACAAGCATCATCTGTTGGCTTCTTATGACATTTCTTTTTTTAAATATCACCCAGTGCTCTCTCCTTATCCTTCCGTTGATGTTTTGAATAGTGCTGTAATTCTATGCACCCACTCCTTGCAACAACAAATCCAGGTCTCCCAATATAAGTGGGGCAATGTATGGTGAGAAATTTGTTGACAAACTCAGCTGCTGTGTCATTTTTCATTGTGAGTAGCATCATGATACATTATTCGATGTTATGTTTCCCTAAGACTTGAACTCATATAACATAAATATCAAAGCAGTTTTTCTCTATTTTGTTTTTGTCATCATCTTAAAAGATGGGTTTCCCTGTGATTAGGTCCTACCTCATTCTAGCCTATTCCAGAAAGCACTGCCAATAACAAGTGAAAATGACATTATTATTGGGTTAATATTGACTTTGCTATAAGTCATACACATATATGTACAAATTATTACATACAAATTATCAGTACAAATTATTTGTTAATAATTCACAACAAAGTTCAACTTGTCAATTTTCAATGTCTTAATTTCAAAAGAATGGAGAGACCAACAACCATGGCGACATGTAAAAACTAACCTTTACAGAGATGAATTTAGTTTTAAAATACCACTTAGAACAATACAACTAGGATATAGTTCTTGTTATTTTGAACAATAAACTAAGAACTCAATTGTTACATTATTCAGATGAAACATATTCAACAAGTAAGGAAGATGGTAGGTTGCCAACCTGGCCACAAAGTTTCCTTCCTTCTCATTTCCCTTACATGGTGGCTCCCAGCTTCTGATATCAAGAGGTGACTTATCAGTGGCTTTCAGGATCACCATTGAACTTACCTTGGACAATGGAAAAGTAGCAAATGTAGTACAAGTAGAGGCTTGAGGAGTTTCTGGAGTCCAAGGTAATTACCATTAAATAAATGCTGCAGCTTAGTGCCTGTTCTCTTAACATACTTGTAATCCTGTAGACAGGTAAATAAATGCATGGTAGCCTGTGGGGCAATAAGCAACTATATGAAGATGGGCCCCAGTCAACAGCAACCCCAGCAAGGCTTTTATAAACCAACTGGCTCCAGCCAACAATCCGATAGCTTACCACAGGCGCAGGTACCAAAAGAAGATCTAACTGAACCCAACCCAAATTACCAGTCTGAAGAATCATGAGCTAAATGAATGGTTGTTGTTAGGAGCCATTAATTTTGGGGGATGTTATTTGGCAAATTGAACTAACAGAAAGCCTGAAAATAAATGATGGTCTGAGGTGAATCACGTTCAAACTACCAGAATGATACGTTATTGTAAATCCTCCAAGACATTTTGTCTAGGCTGAAGCCACTATGGGAATATATACAGGAAAATTTTGCAGATACAGATAAAAATGCATTCACATACACATACATGCATCCAACACTAAAAACTACTAAGATAAAACTTTGTAGTGGGTCCTTACAAGAACTTTCCTACAAGCTACGTATACTATGAGAGTATAATTGACCTTTGACCAACATGACTTTGAACTGCATGAGTCCATTTATATGCAGATTTCTTCAATAAATACAGTACAGTATTGAAAATGTATTTTCTTTTCCTTGTGATTTTCTTTGTAGCATTTCTCTTTTCTCTAGCTTACTTTATTGTAAGAGTACGGTATATAATACATATGGCATACAAAATAGGCCTTCATTGACAATTTACGTTATCAGTCAGGCTTCAGGTCAACAGTAGGCTATTCCTAGTTAAGTTTTTAAGGAGTCAAAGCTATGTATGGATTTATAACTGTGTGGGGGGTCAGCACCCCAGTCCTAATTAAGTTGTCCAAGGGTCAACTACATATATAAACAAATTTGTGCTTCCTTGATTTGAATTTCCAGACGTAGTTTTGATTTGCTTTTGCAACAGTTTATTTTCGAAGTGAATATGGATGAAAGATGAAAAAAAATGTGAGAAGCAGGTTTGACTCACTGATTTGCAATAAAGATAAACATTAATTATGTGTCAATTTCCATTATTCAGAGAAACCCTTTCTGTGTGTAGTTTATGTGCATATATGTGTGTGTGTACATATTTTTATCTCTGTATCTGTATCAGCAAAATTTCATGTGATAACAAATTTGTAGGTATCTCTGCTTCTGATATGAAGATGGAAGGTAAAGACTACCTGATAAAAATCTAGGAAATGTGTTTTCACATTTCCTGCTTTTTATATCTACTAGACTTGTCTAAATTCATCTCACTTAAATTCACCTCTCCTGACCTCCTCAGATAATGGTTTTAGTTTAGAGAGAGGTTGGAGTCCATTCTCTACAAATTTTGAAACAAAATTAAATTTGTTAGGTTTAAGAAAAGATCATATGCAGTAAAAAGGAAGATGATGGTATAATTCGGGGGTTTTGTTTTGCCTAGGCTGCTTTACTCTTACTAAAACCCTTATAAATAAAAACTGATGTTTATCCAATAAAGTTGCCTAAGCATAAGATCCGTACAAAAATTTAAGGAAAAGAAATTCTGTAAAAGATAATATATCTAAATAGATAACACAGAAGATGATTTTGCCTTGCTGAATATTGCTATGATCATAATAGAGTAAGTTCTATTATCAAGGAAATTAATTATGTAGCATTCCTTTTAAATTAACATCTGCCATATTTGACTTATAAAGCAATTTCTTGACTTGGGATCAAATTGTCATCCTACAGACACATGGAAATTTGTTTCTGGAGTCCTAGGTAATCCCCGCTAAGTGCGTTAGTGAGTGAAACTAAGCCATGCAAATGAACTACTTAACATTTAATTATAAACTAACACAGCACATAATTTTAATTTAATTTAAGATAATACAAGATCCTTTAGTATTAAGATCTATTATTTTATCCATATTTTTAGGCTCACATTTCACAAATTGATCTCTAAGAGTGTTAGAATTCTGAATCGATAGACAAAAATCCAAGGCAAAATTGTATTATATTTTGTAACAATCAGGACTTTTAAAGATATTAAAACTATAGTATTAGGTAGGACTTCCAGAACGGTGAAGTAAAGGGCACAATGATGCTTTTCCCAGTGAAATAACCATTTAACTGATGAAAATTATAAATAAATTTTTAAAAACCCACAATCATTTAAAGTCTTCGGAAATTGTCCAAAGGGCATACAGCAAATGGAGAAACATTCAGTCAAGAAAACCTACTAAGGCTCAGTAAGAACAGCAGGTAATCTGACATTTGAGTTACGTATCCCCTGCTTTTCGAAAGTTCACATCATGCCACTTTGCTTTTATGAAAGACCTACATTAGTACCTGTTTTTGCTAATTGGAAGAAATCTGAGAAGGATCTTGACTTAAAAAAAAAAAAAAAAAAGCCAGAGCGCCTGGGTGGCACAATCGGTTAAACGTCATACTCTTGTTTTGGCTCCCATGGTGATCGCAAGGTGGTGATAGCAGGGTGGTGATCGCGGGGGTGGTGATCGCAGGGGTGGTGAGATGCAGCCCTGCACTGGGGCTCCGTTCTCAGTGCGGAGTCGGCTTCAGATTCTCTCTCCCTCTCTCTCTGCCCCTCCTGCTCATGTTCTCTCTTTCTCTCTCTCATATAAATAAATAAATCTTAAAAAAAAAAAAAAGCCATAAAGGGAAAACAGCCCTGTGTGTGTGTTTATAGAGCCGTTCTAGCAGCAGTGAGAGTGGCGCCACCAAACCCCTTACCTGAGAACTACATTCAGCATCTCAGCATAAGCGGCCAGCTTTGAACTACTCCATGAGCGTCTGTGCTTTATCTCGATTTATTTTATGCATCATTAGCAAGATGGTCTTATTGTATGAGAAAAACCTAAGAGAGGTTGGGGATCTGGTAGCATTCAAAAATTTCGAAATAAATTAAAAAACCATTTCGGTTTACGAAAGTTTTTATAAGAACCCTCTACTTGGGATGATGAGGGAAACCTGTATTTCAGGCAGATGAGGTAGTTAGAACCAGTATTCTCTTTCCCCATTTAGCCCCCACTCTTGGAGCTGAAGCTCTACCCCAGGCTTGGCAACTGAAGTACAGTGGCCCTGGTCACCTCGCCCCCTCTTATTCAAAGTATACTGACTCCATGTCAAGAAAGGGAAGCCAAAAAGACCAGAGGCTTCCCCCACCCCTTCCACACAAATACTGCCTGCCCGTAATAGCAGTCTCACCGGGGCAAGGCGAGTCCCCACTCCCAGCTCCTGTGCCCCGGCACAGAAGTTTGAGCAGAGCAAGAGACAGGACTTAAGCATCCCAAGCTCCCCAGCTGTGCTTGAAGGGACTGACTATTCGGAAGAGAAAGTGGAGAACTTTATGCCTAAGGGCATTGTCCAAAATACTGAAGATCTTGGTGGAAACAATTAAAAGGAAGTTGATAGGAGCAAAGCAGCAGGGGCACCAGAAGCTTAACAGAGAAATGTTATATATATATATAAAAAAAAAATGCTGAGAAGAGCTGGCCTGGGATAAGAGCCAACCCTGGGGACTGGGTCAGCTGTAGACGTGTTTTAAGTTGTACCCACTCAGGGGTAGAGTGGGATATGGGGCAGAATTTAAAGAATTCCTCATAGGCTGCACATTGACCCATCAGCATAGGGCCAAAGGCTCACTGGCACAGGAGGCTGAAACATAGCTTCTGACCACTCACTCACTGAACAGTAAGCCACTGAGAGCTATAGGTGACTCCAAGAGCTTCAAAATAAAACCCCCCATATCCATGGGAGCCTGGAGGACTGGGCCTGCCCTAGGCCACCTCTCAGGAGTGACCAGAGAAGGAGCATCTAAGCCTCAGGTGTATAAAGAAAAAAAGTCACCTCTCTACATAATGATAGCAACATCCAAGCCACATACTAGCCAACAGTAAAGGGTTCAAATCTTACTAGCCCAGAAGGAGAATAAGTGACAGTAAGTAGCTGAGATGGAGATGGAGCCTAAGTAGCCAGGCTAAGACAAAAACAGGAAAAATTAACTCAAAATTGACCATAAACCTAAATATAGGGACTAAAAATGATAAAACTCTTAAAGGGAATCAAAGAGTATTTCCTTAGATACAACACCAGAAGCCACAGATGACAAATAAATAAACAGAACTGTAATAGAATTTAAAGATCTTGTGCTACAAAACAAAGCCATCAAGAAAGTGAAAAGGCAATCCCTATTGCCCTTCCCCATTCGGGAAGGAATATTTGTAAATCATATGTCATGTGCAACGTGGCTAGAAGACTATGCCATGTTTTTTTCATTTAAAAATGCCATAGCATTGTAGTGGTTTCTGCTTCTATTCTGACTTAGAGCAGTATGTGTGCATACGTGTACGTATACTCGTATGTGTGTAAAATAAAAATAAAAAGCTTCTTAATAAACTTTGCAATATTATTTTAATATAATCCCAGAGACTTTAGAATATTCTCAAAGTTAGTCATACAATATTTGCCAAACTCCTTGAACTGTGAGCATAAGTTAGACCATACAAAGAGGAATGGGCAGGGCGTTCTGGAAGATTAACTGCACGAGCAATGGTACGTGAGGAGAGCCATGGCACGTTGAGAATCATGATGAAATTGGTCCAGTAGAAAATCTTCCAGATTATTGAAGAAAAAAATTATGAATGGGTAATGTAAGCCCCACCTGTGAATAATCTGAATAATTCTTATAATAAATTGCCCATTGCTATGTATGCCTGAGTAGATCATCAAAATTATAACACTCAAAACTACAAAAGAATATTTAATTTCCTTTAATTTTAAGGAACCATAAAAAATTAACATTCAAACTCTCACAGTAGAAATATATATATAGGTTGATACTATCAATATAAGAAATGCATATTAATCTGCGGATTCAATAGTGCTGACAATGGAGCTCTAGTTCTGAGCATTCATCAGACAACTCCAGTTACCAGTGGGACGTTTCTTCATCCTGGACCACATAATCCCTCCGGCTACAGCAGCTCTCCTACTTCCATACTGAGCGGGGGGTGGACATCTCTGGTAGGCCCGCCATCCCCAGTGGATGAGGTGTGCCATGCTCTTATTTTCTTGAGGTCTTTTATTCTGCACTAGATACTACCACGGAAGCTGTGTTTGGGCCTCAAGAAATACAGAACTTACTCACCATTGTTGCTATTCCTGTTTTGTTTTGTTTTTTCCTAATACCAGATTTTTTATTCTCTGTTTGCTAGCCCTCAAAATCATTTCTCTTGCTCTCATTACATTCAAGGACATATGAACAAAATTCAATAAAGCTAGATATGTAAAATCAAAAAAGAAAAACAATAATGTTAAGATTACAGTTCTTATAGACTAGCTAATAGGTTATGAGTGTAAGAAAAATACACAGCTATTGCAACACAAGTGCTTTTATCAGAACATCACATGGAGAAACCCTTTTCTTGATTTTTGTCCTCCCAACTACCTGCTTTTCCATAATCTTAGCAACCACCCATGAAAGTACAATCTTAAAGTCTGACTGTTCACCTGATGCAGAAAAGTTACTTTGGTGGACTGAGTTTTTCACTGATTGGTATAAAAGTTTGCTTTGTTATAAAGCCTGTATCAGTTAGATTTAGATTCAATCAGATACAACATATATATTCAAACAATGGTTGAAAAGATAAAAATTGACTGCTTTTTCATGGCACGGTGATAAAGAGGCAGGCATTTTGGAGGTAAAGTTGCTCGGGGTATTTTGTCTCATTGTTCTACGTTTTTGTTTTGTTTTTTTTTTTTTTTAAGATTTTATTTATTTATGTGACAGAGAGACAGCCAGCGAGAGAGGGAACACAGCAGGGGAGTGGGAGAGGAAGAAGCAGGCTCCCAGCGGAGGAGCCCGATGTGGGACTCGATGCCGGAGCGCCAGGATCATGCCCTGAGCCGAAGGCAGAGGCTTAACGACTGCACTACCCAGGCGCCCCTCATTGTTCTATGTTCTTAATGCTTCATGATTTAAGATAGTGCCTCTGAAACCCTCCATCATAGCACAAAATTTTAGCAGTTGCAAGGAGGAAGTGAATGTCTTTTTTTACGGAGTACTCCATGGGCAGTCTATGGACTACTTTACATCTATTACATTCAGAACTTAATAATGCAGCCATACCTACCAAAATCTGTTTTGTCACTCATGAGAGATGAAGAATGTGTCTATTAACAGACAACTAACTTTCTCTCACCAGGTCTCTATGCCATTTATCTNACCCAGGCGCCCCTCATTGTTCTATGTTCTTAATGCTTCATGATTTAAGATAGTGCCTCTGAAACCCTCCATCATAGCACAAAATTTTAGCAGTTGCAAGGAGGAAGTGAATGTCTTTTTTTACGGAGTACTCCATGGGCAGTCTATGGACTACTTTACATCTATTACATTCAGAACTTAATAATGCAGCCATACCTACCAAAATCTGTTTTGTCACTCATGAGAGATGAAGAATGTGTCTATTAACAGACAACTAACTTTCTCTCACCAGGTCTCTATGCCATTTATCTGAGACGTATCAAGTTTTATTTATATTTTGGAGAATGAACAAAGGCTCCAAAGAAAATAGCCACAGTCATATACTTAAGAGCAGAACTTAGCAATTTAATATTTTTAGGTAGTCTGGAATTGTAAATTATCTAACACATGCATGTATGATATATTTATTTTTTAAGTCTCTCCAACAGATCTCAACGGTTTTCCTTATAGTAGAGTAATGATCCCCGTAGGCTAGGACAAATGTTTGGATTTTTCTTTTGAACTATATGTCACATGTATGGTAGGCAGAATGATGCCACCCCCAAGATGTTCACATCTTAATCAGCCAAACCTGTGAATATGATCATTTATGTGGCAAAAGGATTTTTGCAGAGATAATTAAATCAAAAATCTTGAGATAGAAAGATTATCAAAGTGAGATCAATGCGATCAGAAGAGTCTTTACAAGAAGGATGCAGGAGTGTCAGAGAGAAAAAGATTTGAAGACCTTATGTTGCTGGCTTTGAGGATGGAGGAAGGAGTCATGAGCCAAAGGGATGTAGGCAGACACTGAAGCTAGAAAAGGTAAGGAAACAGATTCACCCCTAGAAGTTCCAGAAGGAATGAATCCCTCCTATGCCCTTGATTTTAGCCCATTGAAACCTCTGGCATACATAACCATCAAATATAAATTTTTATTATTTTATGCCACTAAAGTTTGCAGTAATTAGCTCTATCAGCCATAGGAAAATATACTGCATAACAAATAACAAAGTTAACACAACTTTAATAAGCAGAGAAAATGCAGTTTCTTTATTTTCTGAAATGTACTTAGTTTTCCTCCTGGAAGACCATCCTACTAAGATAAAGATGGAAAAGTGAGCTTTTCTGTTAATTACATCTCAGTTTCTTCCATGTGAACTGTCTTTGATCATTGCTCCCACTTTCACGTCACCCCTCTCTTTGACCTCCTAATTATCTCCAGGTTGGTAACTGTATATATCTGGGCAGTTGCCCAGAGGGTCCACAGATCTACTATTGGATCAGAGTTTGTCTAATTTTTTCACTGAACTGGTACCTCTGAAGGGAGAACTAGTCTTAAATAGACCTTCAGTCATAATGCTGGAAATCTTTTCAACTCTGATGGCAAATGTGAAGTATGTCAATTCTTGAGTTTGCTGTTCATGGACCCTCTTGGCTCATATATTATCCTCCCCAAACTTGAGCATTCACGCACTCCCGAGTCACTTGCACATCACTTAGTGTCTCAGGAGCCATGAAATCTTCCACAGACTCATTTAACTAGAAATCTTCCTTGGGCAACGTTTCACCATCACCACATATTAAGTATTGCCCCGGGCTGAATGCAAGGATGTAAGACTTCATTATGAAGTTTACAGACCTCCAGACTATTTTCAGGAAAGAAAGCTATCAACTCTGATGTCCTTGGCTTCCTTAAAATATATCTGGTTATTTCTTCCACACTGCTATGAAGGGGAAGTAGAAAACAGGGAAATAAAACAAGGACACTTCCCTCTTTGAACAAACATTTTCCTTTCTCTCTTCTCCTTTCCTCTATCCATTGGGCAGTAAGGAGTAGATTGTCCCACTGCCTTTCTGTCCAGATGGAATTCTTTTTATATGACGCCCTGATTCTCTTTTTCCCCTGCCAAGTTTTCCAGTCTATGCTTCTGAGATGGAATAGTCACTCAATGAACTTGGATCTCTCTTTTCTGTTTGAGAAATAGCAATCTCTTAAAATAGTGTTTCACTGGAGTTTGAAAAATAAAGCCATCTTTGAGACTCAAACTACACTGACTCTTTTATTGTTGGTAGTTTCATCTAACTCTTGAAGAGATGGATGTTATTTATTTAATAGTTTGGATCTGCAAATTTACTGGATATGAAAATATATATTCAAATATATCAAAGAATACTGCTCTTATACCCATACTTTTGGAACAGATGACCACTTATTCCCTTTTTACGGTGCCTCTGCTCATATTTCTTCAATATTGGACTTTTCAATATACTGGTGAAATAATTTATTAATACCTTCCAGGTGATTCCTATCTTAAAAAAAAAAAAAACAGCAATTCAGGGATAAATGTTCAAAGCACATCCACAAAGGTAAATCTGTTTTAAGATAATTTTATTTTGGACTTTATCTTATAGGAAACGAAGAGTGATTGCAGATTGTTGAAATGGGAAATGGCATTTTGAAAACATTACTTTAGAAAGATTAATCCATTGGTCATAGGCAAAGCAATTTAAGAATGATTCAAATATATCTAGTTTCCATCGCTAAATAAATGTTTTAAAAAAACATTGGATGAAAAATTTAAACATGGCTACATGAGTATTTGAATTGGAAAATAGTATATAACCAACCTTTTAAATATATTCTAAATTATTAATTTTTACATTACAAATTATACAATTTATAACTTAAAAATTAGACTTAGGGGCGCCTGGGTGGCACAGCAGTTAAGCGTCTGCNCACATCAGGCTCCTCTGCTGTGAGCCTGCTTCTTCCTCTCCCACTCCCCCTGCTTGTGTTCCCTCTCTCGCTGGCTGTCTCTATCTCCGTCGAATAAATAAATAAAATCTTTAAAAAAAATAAAAATAANGTGTTCCCTCTCTCGCTGGCTGTCTCTATCTCCGTCGAATAAATAAATAAAATCTTTAAAAAAAAAAATAAAAATNTCTCAGAATTATTAAAAACTGAAATAAAATATTCTAATTTGAATCATATGCAGTAAGGTTTAAAAGCAAATTTCAATATTTGTATATACTCTCTAATAAATAAATAATTTCTCTAATGAATAAATGATTTGGTTCTATAGGTGCTACTGGGAGTAAGTTTCAAATAGCTTTTGTTTTTCCTATAAAACCATCCAGAATGTAGAATTAATAAAAACACTTATATAAGTGTATGCATTTGTTGTGTGTGTGTGTGCGCGTGCGCATGTGCGTGCGTGTGTGTGCGTATGTTTAACCAATGGAACAAAATAACCTATTTAGCAAGGACTTTTTAAGTCTCTAGCCTGATAAAATGAATGAATTTGCCAACTCTCATCTGACCAATTATTGCAAAGAAAGACGGAAAAGTGACAAAAATTGTGTTATATGGAATTGTATAGATACTAAAAAGAAATCACTTCCCTAAAGTTTGAAAACAATGCACTTCAAGTTTTCTTTTAATTTATTTTCTTCACTTGAAAACAGATGCCAATAAAATATTAGCCCGTTCTGAAGGTGAACATGAAGAAAATATAATATCCAGAGGAGGAATTATAAATGAAAGCAAATCCTTTAAGATATTCATTTCATTTTCAACATAATTACTGATACCATGGTTTCTTTTACACTTCAATTTCATACAATCTAATTCTGAATGTGATTATTGGTTATCTTAAATGGACTCCTTGACTACAAAATCCAGTACTTTCTGCCTCATTTCTACAGTATTCACAAATCAATCATGATTTTAAATCATCAACTCTGTCTGCAACAAGATGCAAAACAGTAATGCAGAAATGTAAATTTGCTTAAAAATGCCAATTTTTCATGGACATTTTCTACTAATAGGTTAGGCTTGTTGTATAGTGAAAGCATAGTTTATGCCTTGTAGTAATTTTTAGGACATCAATCTGCATTTGTCCCTTTTGGAAAGTTCAATTCTGCTAAATGGAGCATTGAGGCAACATAAATTTAGTATTTTGTATCATGCTTGATTCTTTTCTTTTGGAGTAAGAAATTTAACTCTTCTTCCATTTTATTTGCACAAAGGACCCTCTGTTTAAAGACTCCATACTTAGTTCAAAATACTGGAAGGTTAAGAGTTTATCTATGCCATATGAGAAAAACATACTTGTGTTTGTTTTCAGTGCATAGTTAATGTAAAATAAAATTTTAATAATAGTATAAATGTAAACATGCTACAGTGAGTTCAATTTGAAAGAAGGATGTGCAATTTATTTCTATACAGATAAATAAGTATAGATAAAATAATCATACACCTCTGTCAATATATATATACACTCATGCATATATATATACACATATATATTTATGTATATATAAATAATACAACTCATGAATAGAAAAATACAGATAAGAAATGCATGTTTATGTGTGTGTACATATATATATATATTTCCTTTAAGAACAGCTATTGCTATTTTTTCAAGTTGTCTCTATGATTAATCAGCTTACTTTTATAAGTTATATATAAAATCAAGAAACAATTTAACCTGAAATTCGTAAGACACTGGAACTAGTTTTACTGAGAGCTTGGTTCCAATATATGTATACTCCTGCATATTTAAAAGGAATAGATAGGAATTCTCTATCACTGTTTACCACCATGTTTAACAAACTTATTTTTGATTCTGATGGTAATGTCAAACTTAAAACTTAAAAGTTTGAGGGTTTTTTTAAAGTTCTTATTTAAATTCTAGTTAACATACAGCAAAATATTAGTTGCAGGTGTACAATATAGTGATTCAACATTTCCATACACCCCGTGCTTATCACAAGTGCCCTCCTTAATCCCCATCACCTATTTCACCCATGCCACCCCCACCCACCTCCTCTCTGGTAACAACCATCAGTTTGTTCTCTATAGTTAAGAGTCTGTTTCTTGGTTTGCGTCTCTCTCTCTCTCTCTCAATCTGTCCCTTTGTTTGGTTGNGGTAACAACCATCAGTTTGTTCTCTATAGTTAAGAGTCTGTTTCTTGGTTTGCGTCTCTCTCTCTCTCTCTCTCAATCTGTCCCTTTGTTTGGTTATGCAAATCACTAAATACTATTGAATTTTCAAAATACTAAGACTTGCATATAAGCCAGCTCAGATATTAAAGCCACTGATTTCTTTTTTCTTTCTTTCTTTCTTTCTTTCTTTCTTTCTTTCTTTCTTTCTTTCTCTCTCTCTCTCTCTCTCTTTCTTTCTTTTTTCTTTCTTTCTTTCTTTCTTTCTTTCTTTCTTTCTTTCTTTTTCTTTTTTCAAGAAAGAGTGCGCTCCTGTGAGGGGGAAGGGGATGGACAGAGGGAAAGGGAGAGACAGAGGGGTTCCATCCTAAGACCTGAGCTGAAATCAAGAGTCAAATACTTAACCAACTGACCCGCCAGGCACCCCAAAGTCACTGATTTCAAAGAAGAGTAAACAAGTAGAGAGAGAGGTTCAGCAAAATGAGTTGACACAGAAGGAAAATTAAAACTCAAAAAAGAATGGAGGTTGAGAACCTCCATGTTTGTATTGAATGAAAGACTAGCCATACACCTTATTAAAAGGAGCTTCGGAACAGTGGTTGGGAAAGCTTAGATACAGTTGCACATCCATCATCTGTTTACACAAAACTAAATAATAAATTTAACTTAATGTCCATAATTGTGAAAATAAGATGATGCCAATATTACAGGTTGTGTATGTAGCACAAGTTTATGTTGATTTGAGGAACAAAAAGGAGTCATGAAAATGGGATTTTATAAAACAAATAGTTTTATGTGGCCACTCTCCATAGTCTGTTTTTCTGTTTTACTGTAATGCAATTTTTTTCTCATTCAATTTTCATTCAGTTTTAAGCCCATTACTAAGAATGACATCAACCATTGAATGATACATCATGTCTGAGAATTACTGCTTAATAGCAAAGCTGGAGATTCAGATAAATTTCTCAGGGATAAAGGGCAAGTAAGAGCTAAAAAACATACACCAAAACAAAAACAAAACAAACAAACAAAAAAAAATGGGTAACTTCAGGGATCAGATGACAGATTTGGAGAAAACGCCTTAGAAGAATATGTATGAGACTGTCTGAGAAACTGTGTGAGCTATGCAAGACAACGGCTATTATAATATTCATCTTACTACTTAAAAAAGTAAAGCATCAAGAATGATATTAGAAGTATTTCAACGGGAAGAGGTTTTGGTATGTATGCTTGTGGTTTGGAGAGTTTTCTAGTGATCAATATCAATGATGAACAAGGTTTAAGTGTAAATAATTTCCAGGTTTAAAGTATCCATTTATCTGCAAGTGAGCTTTTCTACTAGTTCAGCTAGAAACTCAACTTTTCTATCAATAGCAGGAACAAAATCAGATTGCTCTCAAGATCTGCTTCCCCTCCTAAAGAAACATTAATCTTCTAAACCTGATTATAAAGTTCTCTTTGTTTAGGGCTTGATTCTATTCTCAGATATGGAGATGAATCCAAGTTCTGTGCCTTGGAAGTCAATTATGGTGACTGCATTTCAAATGCAACAGAATGATTTTCCAAGGGATTAAGATGTATGTGTTTGTGAGGAAAATAAATTTTGAGTTTTCTGGCTTTAAGAGATGTGAAATGGTTAAACTCTGAGTGCTATCATAGCAGGGTTTTTCAAAAAGACCTGATGTTTTGTCAATATTGATTCAAGCTTCTCAGTGTCACTGGAGTAAAAATAATAAAGTTCTGTTGCTGCAGGGACATGAAGAAAAAAAAGTTTGATTGATTCTTCCATTACCCAATGACAGCTATTATAAAGCAGAGAATAAAAATGGCAATTAGATGCTTGGTCTAAAGAAAAAAAAAATATGAAGCTGTGTAAGGATTTCGTGGCTGAAGACAAAAGACTAAAACTACAAAAATAAAAGAAATACTCAAAATCAAATATGTCTCACTTGAAAGATTAATACTGTACTAATTGTCTTAAATTACAAAAATAATCTGTATGTTTAAAAAACACACTTGAGTTTATTATAAGATAAAGATGTAAAACAATTTTGCAAATTTCACTAAATAAATAACAATAGGGCAATTTTGAATAATATTTTTAAATTTACAATGAAATTCCACAAACATTTGTTTACCGGTTCATTAATCATGCTGTGACTATCCCATTTTATGGGAATAGAAATCAAAGTGCAGGGAAGTTAAACGAATTACCAATGATGTTTACCTAGAGATAATGTAGAATTCAGCTGCCTTTCTAAAAATTACTTCCCATTCCATCTTGTCTCCCCCTCTCTCTCTCCCTCCTCCTCTTTCCCCTCACATCTATCTGTATGTATTTATATCTCTCTTGTGAAAATAATTTACTTTTGAAAAACTTATGGAATAAGTGTTCCAGTTGGAAGATAATACATACTTAAATAAAATTGTGTCAGGATATTTTAAAAAGCATTCTGTATATATTAAATATATAAATCAAACTAACAAAAAACCGGGTATGGTTCGTGAACCAAGAGAGCTAATTTCACTTCTACTCTAACTTAGAGGCATTCATTTATTCATTTTACAAGCATGTATTTAACACCATGTGGGAAACACCATGAGATGTTAAAGAAAAAACAAGCATAATTAATGCCTGTTCTCATGGAGATTACAGTCTAATAAGGAACATAGATATAAAATGATGAAGGCAAGCATTATCAAGAGGACGTGCAAGTTGCTACTGGAATATGGAGGCCGTGACTTTAGTCTTGAAAATGGGGTGGAAGGGAGGGAAAGATTACTAGCAAAAATATTAGCAGGGGTTAACCAGAAATGGGAAGAACATTTCAAGAATAAAAAGTCGCAAGTTAAAGTGATTAAGGCAGGAAATAGAAAACTCATTTGAGAAAAGGGAAGAAGCCCAGCATTAGATGGATCTTAAACAACAAGTGAGAAAGAGGCACAAACTGAAGAGAAATACAAGAGTCAGATAATATAAGGAAATGACATTTAGAGTTTGGTGTATTTCTCTTAAGGCCAAAGGGGAAGCATTGAACTATGTTAAGCAACAAATCTACATTAACAAATTAGAGTTTTTAACAAAACCACTCTGGCTGCACTGTGTATAATAAATTAAAAGGTGGGAACACATTTATTGAATTTCTCATTGGTGTACAGGAGGAGGGAGGGAGTATGAGAAAGAGAATGGGTGAGGCATTTGTTGTCAATGCTTTATTTTTCTTTTTATTTGGGAAACACTGGACCTTGTTGAAATAATTATGGGATAAAATCAGGTCAAAGAGTGAGGCTGAAAACAGTAGAAAGAGAAAAATTATACAAATTCTGTACAAAGATGGAAGGATTGGGACCCAGAGAACAAATGGACCAGTTGGGTTTTTATAAGAGGAAGGAAACTTCATCCAGTATAAGAAGAAAGGGAATTGGGATGCCATGATCTCAATAACTACTCAATATATTGAGCAGTCTATAATTGTGAATTTGTTACCATTGGTCAAACATAATTATCCTGGGCTCATCTTTTTTTTTTTTACTCTTTTATTATTTTTATTTATTTATTTTTTATTTCAGTAATGCCTTCCACTTCTATCCATGTACTTTGGTACTCTGGATCGAGTATGCATGTGTAAATTACCTTATCTCTCCCTGGGTAAAAAGTTTACTGATGCATAATCTCTTAAAACTCTAGTCAAGTTTTTTCATTTAAATCCATTATTAATAATGCAAATCTCACAACTATCTAACTTAAGAATGACTTGGTTTTTCTTTTTTGCCTGAAACATTCTATCTAATGAATGAATGATGTGAGTTAGCAGTTTCATGGCATTTCATGCATTAAATGGCACCAGTATCAAAGTTTCACACATTCAGATAAATATTGCTAAATATATTAAATGATAAAATATCAGCAATATGAATTATTCTTAGGTAGCTGGAGTTCAAAGATTAACTGTCTGGTTCTCGCAGCTCTCAAAAAAATGCAGTTAACTACTCACAGAAGAAAAAATTGCATACTCACCTAAATATGCTAGCTAAATGGTACTTTATTTCAAAATATAATTCCTTTGTTCTATTCAATTTTATTAATACAAAAAACTTGAACATACCATGCACATACTACCGGACAAAATTTTTAACAGACCGCCCTAGGATAAGAGCCACTGAAGTAATGTCATCCCCAGCACAGTCCACTATCCTTCAATTGGGATGACTTCTAATGTCTTGTCTCCACTACTTTATTCTGGGGGAGACTCCCGTTCTTGGGATCAAGTTTGTCACACTTATTGGAGTGGCTTTGCCCTTGTTCTGTCTCTTCCTGTCATTACAAGGTAGCCACAACAGTTCTGGGCGGTTCAGGCAAGGCAGAAACTGACCATCTCCACAACACCTGCTACATGGATGTGGCGTTAAAACCACAAAGTTCCAATCCTTCTACAATAAACTCCCTCTTCCCTCTCGTAAACCAGCACTGAGTCACATGCTGCCTTCATAAGCCAATGGTAGAGCTTAGATAATTGGCATCTTTCCAAAGAGGAGTAATATTTACCTTACATATATTACATGAATCTCTATATTGATTCAGGCCACATTACCTACTTTAATAAACAAGCCAAAAATATACAATGGGAAAAAAAATAGAAATGATCTCCTTCACATATAGTAATCTTCATTTTCTTATGAGAGGTGGTACCCTGCCATATGCCACTGGCCTCAAACTGTGGTTCCCCAACCAGTAACATCATTGTCACTTGGGAACTTAGTCATAAGGCCACACACTACTGTAATGCAGGATGGAAGATAGAGTCATGCTGTGTTCAGGGAGAAGAATAAGCATATTTTGGTGATACGTTGGCACTCTCTTCTACAATGTCCCCTCTCCCTTTCTACTCTGAACACAAGGAACTTTGTTCACATTCTATAGTGCCTTACTCCATCCTGCTCCAAGATTTCTGCACCTGCTACTCTTACTTATAATATTCTTGGCAATTCTTCAACTTTGCTATAAACCTTCCGTTGTTTAATTACTGCTCATCCTCCAGATCCCATTTCAAATAGCTTTCTTCTTGAAAACAACTCTATTATATACTCTTTGCTCATGAGTACCATGTACTCTTGGTACTGTGTTGCTTCGTGTTACAATACTTATGGCTTGATGTTATACCTTTATGTTTACAAGCATTAGATTAATATGGGCCTCCTCTACTTGAGCTAGGTCCAGGACGGGTTTTATACACCTCATGACATCACACCTGACACATTGCCTGGAAATATTAGAAACTTGATAAATTGCTTCTTATGAATGTATTTTAAGGGTCTATATATAAATAAAAAATATAAAAGATAATACCCATTTTTGTTCTATACACCTTTTATTTTGGAGTGTATTATTTCCCCATTAAATTTTCTCTTCATTAGCAATTCTCTTCTGCATTTTTCATGACTTAGAAAATATGTGTGTTTTAAAATCTAGCTCCTCTCTCAATTTGCAACCCCTTCTGTTGGCTGAAAACAAGTTTGCCTTAGAAAAGAATGTTGAATCCTGATATGAAGGAGAGAAAAGTGGGGGCATTTAATGCTAAGGCCTGGTCACCAATTCTGAATTTGAGATATTATTTTATACCATCTTTTGAGGTTCTATACCCTATTTCTGAGCTCCCATTTCTCTGAATCTCAGTATTTGTAAAAATAGGATGAACAACGTCCGACAGTCTCTGAAGCATAATTTTTTTATAGATTTGTAACTGACTTAAAATTTGAGTTGTTTCTGACGTACAGCAATGTCTCTGTAAATGTTCAGCTACCAATCCTGAATGCCAAGAAGCCCGAAACAAAGCAATACTTGTTATAATCATCACACATGATGGAAATATAATTTTGGAAAAGGTCAGAGCTGTAGAGGAGGATTCTGCCATTTTTCAGGCATCAAAGGCACTTTCACTTATTACATCATTTTATAACAAAGGTTGTACATGAGTTCCAAGTGATGGGGTATGAATTTCCTATCAGGATGATACTCCAGCTAATTAACCCATCCTCACCATCATTTTAAACATCTTGTCTTCAGGGTTCTTGATACCCTTTGCAGGTTTATGTGGAAAGGAAGGAAATGTAGACCCATGTGTAT
This sequence comes from Ailuropoda melanoleuca, assembly GCF_002007445.2. NCBI lineage: Eukaryota > Metazoa > Chordata > Mammalia > Carnivora > Ursidae > Ailuropoda > Ailuropoda melanoleuca. The sequence goes on from NC_048218.1 coordinate 23,602,593, forward strand.
GTCCTAACAAAAGGTGATGGAAAAAGTTATGACACAGTCAGTATTTTCATTAGTTATTTTTTCTGTTAGCAAAACTTTCTAAAGAAGTGTGAATTAATGTTTATAGAAAACAAAAATATTAACCACATGAAACAGACAGTTTTATGATATTGCCTACCTACTCATGAATCAAAACAACGAAAAGCAATTTATAATTTTCTAGCTATGTTATATCTTAGTCACAGCAACCAAATGTTTGAGCTACATTGAAAGTGGTTACTGGAGCAATAATTTTGGTCACAACCTATGCCACAATGATTGATTGGTAAAATTGGATTTTTACTGTGAAAGTCTCAATCTGTTTAGGTCCAGCAAGTGAAATGAATTTATCGATCAATTGGGGTTTGAGTGACCATAGCATTATATTGATTCCTCAACTGATCCTCTGTAGTGATAGTCGAAGAGGTTTGTTTATTTCTTTCTACATAATTCTATTTTCTATGTTGTTTCCATGTAGAATATCCTGTAGAATCCACAAGGAAAAGAAGAGCTGCAGGAAATACCAAGGGGTGCATTTTGCCGGATGACATTATGCCAGGCTAATAAAAGGTAAATTTCCCTGAACTACGACAGAAAGCAATTTGTTGTTTCAACCATTTCGTTAAACTTCATTTAAATTACACTTGATGTTTCCCAAATGAATCTTTGCACATTTGATTGTTTTATTTTGAAACATTAGCATAGTTTCTGCACCTTTTTGTTTGCTGTCCAATTTATTTAAAATAAAAATTTCAGATACTCATAGAAATGTAATACACTCTGATTTTCACATGTTCTTTTGTTTTGGGGATTATGTTTTGGTGAGATGGGGAAGGAACTGTGAATATATTTACATGTGAAGATCGTGGTTATTTTCCAAGACTGCAGAAAAATACACAAATATTTTAAAATACAGGAAAATATTTTAAAATGAATACCATGAGAGAAAGTGCTGATATATGTATAATGTAGAAGAGACAATGTAAATCTGTTGAGTAAATAGCATTTGAAAAGCCTGAATAATTTCCAAAGCCATTATAACATGTGTGCATAGGCATTTAAATCAGATCATCTAATAATTCATTTGGTACCTACAGTGTGCATATTTATTTATTTATTCAGTTATTCATACATTGAACAGACCTGGAGTACTTTAACTGTATTAGATATGATAAATATAAAAAATGCAGTATTAGTATTAAATATAGTTATTAATG